>NW_018391603.1:44334-48130 GCF_900095145.1 Mus pahari
TCAAAAGAATAAACATGTGATCCAATTCACATCTACTTTTCTCTCATAGAAAAGCTGCTTTTAAATACAGTAAATGAAATGCATGCATAAAAGCAATTTTTAACTTATCTTTAGGATGATTATAATGTTATCTAAAAATGATGGTAAGCAATAGGCCAAATGTCAATACTCTGCAATAACCAATTAGATTGCTGTTTGGAACATGTAATTCTTAAGTCTTAATTAGCACCACAGTAGCCTTACAATAGGATGTTAAAACCTTACTTGGAGATGAAAAATGATTTTACATTAATGTTTTTTCTTGCCAAACAATTGCTGTGGACACATTTAATAACCATAACTAAAATAAGCAGCTAATATTTAATTACCATTGATCACAATTGATAAGAATTATAAAAGCTTTCTTTATTTTCTGTAAAGCCTTTTGTTCTCTACCAATTACCTTTTATCTCTCTTGATAACAACCAACAAAAGTTAAGTTACTTTAATGTCTTAATGTAAGGTCTTAGCCAATTAACATCTCCTGGAAGCTTTTGAAAATAAAAATCTTGAAATAAATCAAGTTTAATGATTTTATATGAAGTAGGCAAGCCAGATTGTAATGTCTTTTAATATAAGTTTTTTAGCCTGATTGACCTTTTATAAATTTTGAATTAAAACTTTATTTAGAACAACATCTGGATAAATCTACAACAATGTTCTTTTAGCTAAAAAGATTCTCCTGAAGGCAGGCAAGAACTTCCCTAGGCCCTGTTTGCAAAACCAAAGAAAGCCACACAGGCCTTGCCAAGGCTGCTCTGAGCTTTGTCCCTCTTACAGGGAGGACAGATTTTAGAATTTTTAAGTTTCTTTTACAATATTAGAATATATCTACAACTTTGGGAGAGCAAAACCCAATTTTAAAACAATTTATCATCTTTGAAATCAATGTTAAAAACATCACTATCATGCAACGAAATTTGGCTGCCAATTTATACCTATGAATGCATGACAGTGCAAATTTTAATGCTTTATTAAAGAGACATTGTTTTAAATCTTATCTCTAAGTCTACTTTTTAGGAAAAGAATCACGTTAAATATTATCTCAATTAGAAGTTTCTTTAGAGGCCTAGTTTTTTGGCCTGCTTTATGCCATGTGTTTAAAATGACTCCAACCCTGAGTTACCATTTTAAAGCTTTTTTGTTACAATGTTACACCTTTTTAATCAAACTCAATAACTTATAAACTAATACTCTATGATGAAGACATGCAGAGCATTTTTATACCTATAAGACCAGTCAAAAACCAAATGAAGCGGCTAAATGAATCTTATAAATTTAGACCACAGAATTTTACTTTTTCTAGCTATAATTTTAAGATAAAAAGCACTTTGTCACTTGCTAAACACAATAATCACGAGAATTTTCTAGGAAAAAACCAACTATCAACTTTTTTGCCTTAGAACTAAGAGTTTGCAGACTCCTTTTTTAAAAGAAAAAACCCGTTTCTCAGCAGGCCTCTGGGGCTCCACTGTGCAAACTGAGACTAAGTCAGCAGGAGTAGGTGTGGCAAACAGGCAGACTTCACTGGAGTGGGTGCAGCATAATAGCATTAGAAAAGTAACTAAGACACCAACCAAGAGAAATATTCCTTTATTAAGGAGATTTACTTATTTATTTTATGTATATATGTACAGATGTTTGTGAGCCTTCATGTGGATGTTGAGGATTGATTTTTTTTTTTTAGGACCTCTGCTCACTCTGATCATTCCAGCTCATTATGGTTGGCCCCACTCACTCCAGCCTGCCCTGCTCACTCTGGTCAACTCTGCTCACTCAGTCCCTGCTTGCTCTAGTCCAAAGATTTATTATTATATCTAAGTACACTGTAGCTGTCTTCAGACACACCAGAAGAAGGTGTCAGATCTCATTACGGGTGGTTGTGAGCCACCATGTGGTTGCTGGGATTTGAACTCAGGACCTTTGGGAGAGCAGTCAGTGCTCTTACCTGCTGAGCCATCTTACCAGTCCCAAGAGAAATATTCCTAAGCATGGGATTCACAGTTCTTTTCTTGTTATACCTGGCTTACATACTTATTTCTGTTGTTATGATTTGTATCTGCATCAAAAGAATTTTTTTAAACACATTGTTTGAATGTCCTGATATCAGAAGGAGCACGGATAGGTTCCTATATAGTTCCACAATGTCTTCAGAGTGTCAGAAGAATTTCATCATGTGATGGTTTGTATATGTTTGACCCAGGCATTGGTACTATTAGAAGGTGTGGCATTATTGGAGTAGGTGTGTCACTATGGGTGTGGGATTTATGACCCTCATCCTAGCTGCCTGGAAGGCAGTCTTCTCTTAGCAGCCTTCAGATGAAGAGGTGGAACTCAGCTCCTTCAGCCCCATGTCTGCCTGAACTCTGTCATGCACTTGTCTTGATGATAATAGACTGAACCTCTGAACCTGTAATCCAGCCCCAATTAAATGTTGTCCTTATAAGAGTTGCCTTGGTCATGGTATCTGTTCACAGCAATGAAACCATAACAATGACATACCATCTCCTTTTCCCATATGCAATTATACCTTTGTTGTTCTGCACCTGGTCTTAAAACGAATGATTTATATGTCTGGGAAATATTTGACTGCTAAAAGATGGCATTCTATTCCTATTTTCTGCCCTATCTGATGCTAATTGTCAGCATGGTGGTCTTTACTCTGACTTGCTTAGAAAATCTGGAACCATACAATAAGCAAACGAATTATTACTTCTCCAAACTATGAATTCAATGAAGTGATGTTTCTCAAGACTATATGCTCTACCTGTGATTTAAGAAAACCAGCCCTATTCAAATAGGGTGTATGACTGGTGTCTACACCATTTTGGTCACCCACTTGGGGTGAACAAATACATTGGTGAATGTAACACCAGGTACTTCCTTATATATAGCTCTTTACACAGGGTCAGGTGCTGCTATGGCCATCATGAATACTACATTTCTGGTCCTTCTAGTGTCAAATTTGTATCAAGAAGCTTATACTGATGATCTTGGACATTTGCAGGTCATTGGCACTGTTTCTTATTAGTATCTGTTCTTGACTATACAAGAATCATCTTTTTGCCAGACTTTGTCAGGGGTACTGAGCTTCCTACTTGTGGATTACCTGTGCTCTATACTTGGCTGCCACCAACAGAACACAAATAAGTAGTGCAGAGGTGACTGGGATTGGTGCTAGCATTACCCTTTTGAGGCTGGATCTTTATCAGGAGAGCACAAGCCAGGATATGGCTCCTATGTACGTACTTCAAGGCAACAGTCAAGAGATCTTTTATCAAGCATCCCATGTTATGAGAAAAAGAAGCAATAGAATTGAAAGTGTTGCATTTTTATATAGAGTCTACATCTGTTTATACAGATGAGAAAAGACTATTTCAGGGAGATTTCATTATACACTAACATAATTTAATTTTCAGCTTAGATTCTTGATGGTAATACCCTCATTTTGTGTTTCATATGTGCTAAAGAGGCTCCAGTCTTGATCCTGTGATTTATTGTAATTTAATGAATGGAAATGTATACTTAATGCACCAACTCTATTTTTCTGTCCTAAGATGTAGAAGCAAAAGTAGGAGAACCACAAAGAAAGAAGAATCTTTATCTCAATTGGATAAAAAGCTGTGACTTCTTTTTTTTTTTTCCTTGAAAAACTTTATTTTATTTTATTTATTTATTTTTATTATTATTTTCTTTATTTACATTTCAAATGCTATCCCGAAAGTTTCCCATACCCCTCCCCCCACCTCTGTTCCCC
>NW_018391603.1:48141-57366 GCF_900095145.1 Mus pahari
GTTTGCGAGGATTTTATTGAGTATTTTTGCATCAATATTAAGCTGTGACTTCTTAGTTCACAATTTCTATGAGATAGGGCTTACTATTTTTAATAAATGCATATATGATCATATTGTGTAATATTTTTCTTTTTGAGTGAGATAAAACATATTTGGTTTCATATTCCTACTGTTCTCAACATTGCTCCCCACTCCAGTATCCATGTGACAAAACACCATGTATTCTTTCATCTTTTTCTTAATAATATGAAAACTGCTATGTATGTATGCATGCATGTATGTACATATATATTTGATTAAAACTCTTCAAAACAGGTCACATTTTTAGTCTCTTGCTTTTCAATATTTCATAAAAATTAATTACACATAACTGATAGAAACCTGTTTCATTATTATGTACAAATATTTGAAGGTGAATATATGATAATTCTTCTATCAATAAGTATTGATATTATTCTCATTTTAATATGCCCATAGCAAATAATGCTAAAAGTAAGCATATGTTCATATTTTTATTCTAACACATTTATTTTGGCAAGACAGCTTACTAGGAGTGGGATTTGATGAGTGTGTGTATGCATGCATGCTGGTCTCAATCTTTCTGTCTATAATCTCACTGAAAATAAGCTTGAAATTTGGTTCTTCCTGCCCCTACACCTGGTATTACAGGCTTGTACACATCTTCAAACATTTTATGCAGTTAGGGTTAGGTCCTAAGAGTTGAACCCAAGGCTTTGTGAGTGCTAGACAAGTACTACTATACCAAACAAATCAACAATCTCTCTCTCTCTCTCTCTCTCTCTCTCTCTCTCTCTCTCTCTCTCTCTCTCTCACACACACACACACACACACACACACAGCCTAAAAAATAATAGGCTTATTTATGACATTTCATATATGTATGTAACTATTTTGCTCATGTTTACTCTGCATTACCTTACTTTGTCTCTCCTGCTTGTCCTCCAAATATTTCTTCTTTTGTTTTTATGTCACATGATATCATATGAAGACATATATTTAGTATATTTAATTTAGTACATGTTTATTTGTTTTACAGTGTATATGTGTATATTTAATTTTCATGTTTGTTTAAATGTTTTCCAAAAGACAGTTATGATTTACATTTCTACCAGAAACATGAGTACTATTTTTTTTTTATATTGATTCTATATGGTAAATAAGTATTTTATTTTTTTAAATTTTTCTAGTGACCAGTGACTCTGCATGCTTTGAAAATGTTTTAACTGCTTGTATATTTTTAATTATACAAATTTCCTTGTTATGTATTTAGTTGCTTCTTTGTGACAGAGAATAGTATCAAATATTCATGTGGTCCTCATCCTTTATTGCAGTATTCCAAGTTTTGATTAGCTACTGTACTTTGCTGTCATTAGGAGGCTAAATTATAGATAATAATCTGTAACAGTAGTGCTGTATGAGACATAAAGTCATGTAAAGGAAACTGATATAGCTGATTTTCACCCTTTCCTCCTGCTTTACTGCAGAACATTCTTTCAACATTTTCTTCCTCTTCTAGTTCAGATCCAACGATGGGAATTGCACAAGTAAGAGTGGATCATAAAGTGACTTTGAAGATTGAAATGCCAAGCTAGGAATACTGAGAAACAACAGAGTTCAAGTTGTTCTCATTCAAATTCTTATGTAGATTTTCTATTCTGTGTAACTGAACCTAATTCTAACTGATAAATCATTAATTTTCTTACTGTCAGTTTGTATGATCTGATTGTATGTTTAATTATTGACCCCTAACTGACCATATGAATGTTCATTTATTTAAGACTTGTCAACAGATTCTAAAGTTAATCAATGTATTTACAATATTTATCTGAAGAAAAATATCTTAAAATGCTTTTAGTCTTCCTTCTTGCTTCTATGTAATCCTCTATTTTAATTATGTATTTTAAATAAGACAAACTAGACATTAGTATTATTGTTCTATATGATCAAAATTAATTTTTCCATGTGCAATGGCTATTCCTGGTTGTCAAATTGACTCTATCTGGAATGAACTACAATCCAGAATTGGAAGGCTCACCTGTAATCAAGATCTTGAGGCTGGAAGACACACGTTTCTGACCTGGATCTTGGCATGGAGATCTTGAGGCATGGTGGCCATGAAAAACTTAGGCCCAGGCAAGGTAGTACTTGCCTACCCTGGAGATTGAGGCAAGGAGATCTCTGAGTTCAAGATCAGCCTGGGACAAAGCAAATCTCAGATCCAGTCCTGGTGGTACACATTTAATCTGGGCCTCACCTTCTGCTGGACATAAGAACATTGGGAGAAGGAATATTCACTTTTCTTTGCCTACTTGCACTTACTTGCCAGCACAGCACATCAGTTGGGAACTCCTTCTACAAAAGACCAGTTGAAACAAGTAGCCTCATGAGAATGAGCAACTACTAGATTCTTGGACTTCCCATTCACAGATGACCATTGTTGGGTTAGTTGGACTGCAGACTGTGAGACATTACATTAAATTCTGTTAATATATAGAGACATTCCATAAGTTTTATGACTCTAGAGAAACCTGACTAATACAAATAGAATGAAGGTGTTGTGAATAGAGCAGAAATGAACATGGCTAAGTAAGTATCTGTGGAGTATAATATTGAATTCCTTGGTCATATGCCAAGGAGTGTTATAGCTGGGCAATATGGTAGATTTCTTTTTAGCTTTTGAGAATTCTCTATACTGATTTCTATAGTGGCTACACCAGTTTGCAATCCCTCAATCAGTGAATCAAAGTTCTCTTTTTCCCATATCCTTTTCAGCATTTGTTGTTGGTTGTTTTCTCGATCTTAACTATTCTGACTAGAGTAAAATGAAATCTCAAAGTCATTTTGATTTCCATTTCCCTAATAGATAGACATGATGAACGTTTTTGAGACATTTCTTAGCCATTTTTTCTTCTTTGGAGTACTCTCTAGTCAGGTCCCAGGCCTGTTTTTTGAGTGGGTCATTTGTTTTTGTTTTGTTTTGTTTGTTTTTATTTTCTTAACTCTTTTTTTTTAGTTCTTTGTATTTTCTGAATATTAAACCTCTGTTAGACATATAGCTGGAAAATGCTAATATATGCAATTAATGAAAAAAGAAGACATAAATAATTTGATGGAGAGTGGGGAGGGATATATGGTAGAATTAGGAGGGGGAGAAATAAATTAAATTAAAATCTCAAAAAGTATTTCATTGGTCTTACTATACTGTTATGTTGTCCCTTTCTTATTTTACTCAGAAATAATTGTATTCAGCATATCTACTCCTCTTTTTTTTCATTTTTGTCTCTATTCCATTCCATTCACCATTTTGTCCTTACCAATTTACCAAAACCGATCTACAGGTCAACACTGGCACCAATGAACACCTGTATTATTAAATTCAATAACAGATAATATTGTTCTTTATAACTTATTTTGAAAGTTAATTTTTTGAAATGTAAATTATATAAAGTAAAAAAAAATTAAGTGTGAAAATTTTGAATTTTTATATAGGTAATCATTATCAAAATCAAGAATGACAATGTATCATCAATTATTACACCAGATTGAGGCCTTATGAGCTTTTTTCCCTATCCATGTTTTAACGGACATTTGAATTGTGTTTTTCTTGGGGCTTACAATGAACTGATATGGGGTTGGTTCTGATGTTTCATAAATGTCTTTGGGAATTAGTTTTTATTTTTCTTGGGCAAACAGTTAAAAGAGGAATCTCTGATATACATAATAAGTATATGATTAGCTTCTAAGAAATTGCTATATCTTTCCCCAAAGTGGTTATAGTATTTAAAATTCTGTCTAGTGGTACACTTGCTCTAAATCTTCATCAACACCTTACATAGTTATTTTTAATTTTCATCATTTAAACAGGCTAATTGCAAGATTTTAAAAAAAACCTATGTGTGCGTGTGTGTGTGCGCACACACATGTGCATGCACTCGTGTGCATGCCACAGTGTATGTGTAGTCAAAAGACAATAATCAGGAGTTTTTTCCTTTCTTCCACATGCGGGTTCTAGGGATTGAATTCTGATTGCCAGGTTTGGCAGCAAGTACCTTTACTGGCTGAGCCATCTTGCCAATCCCTAATTGTGGTTTTAATTGCATTTTAAAAGGTAATGATATTTGGCATTTTTTCATTATCTTATATGTCATTTGTGTATCTTTGCTTTGAGAAAGCATTTATCTAAGTCTTTGCACTCCCTGGGGCCTCAAGTCTCTCGAAGGTTAGGTGCATCTTCTTTCACAGAGGCCAGACTCTGCAATCCTCTGCTATATATGAATTGAGGGCCTCATATCAGATGGTGTATATATACTGCCTGGTTGGTGGCTCAGTGTCTGAGATATTTCAGGGGGGCGGGTTAGTTGAGGCTGTTGGTCTTCCTATGGAGTCGCCCTCTACTTCAGCTTCTTCCAGCCTTTTCCTAATTCAACCACAGAGTTCCCCAACTTTAGTCCATTGGTTGCATGTAAGTATCTGCATCTGTTTCAGTCAGCTGCTTGTTGGGCCTCTCAGAGGACATCCATGCTAGACTCCTGTCTGAAAGCATACCATAGCATCAGTAATAGTGTCAAGACTTGGAGCCTCCCCTTGAGATGGATCCCAAGTTGGGCTGGTCACTAGATCTCCTTTTCCTCAGGCTCTTTTCCATTTTGCCCCTGCAGTCAGGGAAATGCAAACGTCCCTGAGATTCCACCTTAAACCATTCAAAATAGCTAAAATCAAAAACCTCAGGCTACAGCACATGTTGGAGAGGATGTGAAGAATGAGGAACACTCCTCCATTGCTGGTGGGATTGTAAGCTGGTACAACCACTCTGGAAATCAGTCTGGAGGTTCCTCAGAAAATTGGAAATAGATCTTCCTGAAGATCCAGCTATACTACTCTTGGGCATATAGCCAAAAGATGCTTCACCATGCCACAGGGGCAAGTGCTCCACTATGTTCATAGCATTATTATCTGTGATAGATAGAAGCTGGAAACTACCCAGATGCCTCACAATGGAAGAATGGATACAGAAAATGTGGTTCATTTACACAATGGAATACTATTCAGCTATCAAGAATGAGGACATCATGAGTTTTGCAGGCAAATGGATGGGACTAGAAAATATCATCTTGAGCGAGGTAACTTAGATCCAAAAGGACATGTATGGTATGTACTCACTAATAAGTGGATATTAGCCCCCAAAATACAGAATACCCAGGATACAATCCACAGAACTCAAGAAGGTTAACAAGCTAAAGGGCCCAAGAAAGGATGCTTCAATCCCACTTGTGAGGGAGAAGAAAGCAATCACAAAAGGCAGAGGGAAGGAGGGACCTGGGTGGGAGAGGGGACAGGGAGGGGAAAAAGGGAACATGATCAGGTATTGGGGGGAGAACAGGAGTGAAGTCCTGAGGGCCAGCAGAATGAATGGAAATATGCAACCTTGGGGGTGGGGGGGTGGCAGGTGGGGGGGGACCCTCTAGAATGTCTCAGAGACCTGGGAGGGGGGAGACTCTCAGGACTCAAAGTGGGGCACTTCAGATGAAATGCCCTACAGTGGGGAGAGGGAACTTGTAGAGTACACCTCAAGTAGAAAAACAGAGCATCAAGTGGAAGGATGGGGTTGCCATCCCACAGTCAAAAACTCTAGCTTCTTTTGAAGATCCTAGGAAAGGATCTGTTTTGGAAGTTTTCCTTATACACTTCTTGACCAGTAGATGGCCACCTTCTCCCTATGTCCCTTCAATACTGTTTCCTTGCTGTGTATGTTTGTATCTAATAGTCTTTTTAAAAGAGCATTCAGAATATAGGATGACTCTACCATAATACCTTCATTTAACTTGGTTATCTCTCTTAAAGTCTGTACTCTAAATAAGGTAATAGTCTGAGATACTAGAACTTACGACTCAAACATAATTTTGGAGGACATAATTGAGTATATAACAGTAAAATATCTTGAAAGCTGCGAATAAAATTAGTACTTAAAAAATTGTAGAGCTACTCATAAACAAATATAATGAGTGACCTCACCAGATCATTCAGAGTTCATTTTGTTTCATAAACCCTTATTGTAAGTTAACAAATATCTGTGATTGGAATAAGTGGTCATGAAGTGTGTGGTTGACTTTGATATTTTCACTCAACTCCTTCATTTTTACATTCATTTTCAGTTGTAAAATGCACATAACATAAAATTAACAGTCCTTTGGGACTGGGGAGATGGCTCAGTGGTTAAGATCACTGACTGCTCTTCCAGAGGTCCTGAGTTCAACTCCCCGCAACCATACGGTGGCTCACAACTATCTGTAATGGGATCTGATTACCTCTTGTGGTGTATCTGAACACAGCTACAATGTACTCATATAAATAAAATATAAAATTAAAAAAATTATCATCCTACCCATTGTTAAGTACGCAATTCAGTATTATTAATTCAGTACTTACATTGCTGTAAAACAAAATATCATTTTAATAATATAATTTATTAATTTTTTTATAAATCATGCTTCCATATTCTAAGACCATGTTGCCTACCTCATTCCTGGAAAAATGTTTTGCCCTATTTTTCTTTTGAAGTTTCATAGTTTTGCTATTTAAGTTTAAATACATAACACAATTTATATTAGTATTTGTACTTCATAAAAATGTTTCTTTCTTTTTTATATGAATATCTAATTGTGTTAGCATTATTTGTTTGCAAGACTTGTCTTTTTCTCCATTGAATTATATTCATGTACATGTTTAAAGTCAATTGACCATAAATATAAAGGTTCATTTTGGGACTCTTAATTCTTTTCTATTGATCTATGTTAAGGTAGTACCACATTCTCTTGATCACTGTAGCTTTCTATTAAGTTTTAATGTTGAAAACTAAAAGTATTGGTGCTTTGAACTTATTTTCCAAAATTGTTTCTGCTATTCTAGATTTTTGCACATGGGGAACTGCTGTTAATTTCTGAAAACTATTCTACTGGCATTTTAATAAAGATAACACTGGATGACTTTACTGACCTCCACCTGTGAGACTGGTCAACTTGCCAGACTGTTGCCTTTTAATAAACCTACTTTTATGTTTTTTTTTTTTTTTTATAAACAGGATGCAGTGATCAGGCAGGAGGGAGCACTTCAGCCCGCCCAAGTTTATTTTTAGTACTTACAAAGTTTCTTTGTAACTCCTGTATACCACTTTGCATATTTACCATCATCTGATCCATTGTCTGAAAAGGATTGACATCTGCATGCTACAGGATATTAGGAGGTATATAAATTACATCAAAGATGTAAATAAGTCTTCCCTAAACAGATGAAAAAATTTCCCAACTTACTGTAAGATAATCATGCAGTAATCAACTAGGGAAAAATAACTTAAGGACTAAACAATAAGAGTCATTTGTTAAAGAAAAAGAAGCAGGTGCCAGCACTGGGTCGTCTTGGGCTGGGAGTCGGCAGACACCCTCATGGCCCCCATAGGACTCTCCATGCAATCTTAGGATCACTGGTGAGCAGAACACAACTTTGGTTCCATTCCAATCACGTGGGGCCTGAGACAGCATTAGGGAAGCAGAGAACTGGCCTGACCAGGGGCACTAGTCCCTTCTGGTTGGCACCAGCACAGATTCTGTGAACACCCCCACAGCCCCTAGAGGACTGTCCACGTGATCTTAGGATCACTGAAGCAGATACCTAAAGAAGAGACACACAGAGGGTGGGCTCCGGTCCAGTTGGAGCCACCCCCGCCATCTCTCTTCTGAACCCCAGTGGAGGCTGCCAAGCGCTCCAGAGGACTCTCCATGCAGCAGGACCTTGGGATCACGGGTGAGTGGAACACAACATCAACTTCTGAGAAACTCGGAGGGGTTTGTGCCAGCAGGAACAGGGACAAAGGAACCCCGCTTGCCTAGAGGCTGGGCTCCAGTTTGGTCCGGGCCACCCCTGCCATCTCTCTTCTGAACCCCAGCAGAGGCCACTGAGCTCTGAAGAACTCTCCATGCTCACCTTGGGATCTAGGGACTTCGGGATCACCTTGGGATAGCGAGAGGCAGAGCAGAGACCCTGACCCCTGGGCACCTTCCTTGCCAAAGGAGAGTCAGCCTACAGGGAGGGCTCTGATTCCCGGACTCAGAAGGTAGATCAGATCTCCAGACTTCTGGACACCTGCCCTGTAAGAGGAGAGCTTGCCTGCAGAGAGTGCTCTGACCACTGGGACTCAGGTGGGAGATGGATTCCCAGGAGTGCTGACAGAGACTAACAGAATCACAGGAGGATCAAACTCCAGCCAGAGACAGCTTGAACATTAACACCAGAGATTTCCAGATGGCGAAAGGCAAACATAAAAAAAAAAATCTTACTAACAGAAACCAAGAACACTGGGCATCATCAGAACCCAGTACACCTTCCACAACGAGTCCTGGATACCCCAACATACCCGAAAAGCAAGACCCGGATTCAAAATCATATCTCATGATGGTGGTAGAAGATTTAAAGAAGGACATTAATAACTCACTTAAAGAAATATAGGAGAACACTGCTAAACAGGTAGAAGCCCTACAAGAGGAAGCACAAAAATCCCTCAAGGAATTTCAGGAGAACACTGCTAAACAGGTAGAAGCCCTTAAAGAACTACACGCAAACACTGCTAAACAGGTAGAAGAAACACAAAAATCCCTTAAAGAATTACAAGAAAACACTGCTAAACAACTAGAAGAAACACAAAAATCCCTTAAAGAATTACAGGAAAACATAACCAAAAAGGGGATGGAATTGAAAAAACCATTCAGGATCTGAAAATGGAGGTAGAGACAATAAAGTAAACCCAAAGGGAGACAACTCTGGAGATAGAAACCGTAGGAAAGAAATCAGAAACCATAGATGTGAGCATCAGCAATAGAATAGAAGAGATGGAAGAGAGAATCTCAGGTACAGAAGATTCCATAGGAAACATGGACACAACAATCAAAGAAAATGCAAAATGCAGAAAGAACCTAACTCAAAACATCCAGGAAATCCAGGACACAATGAGAAGACCAAACCTACAGATAATAGGAGTAGATGAGAATGAAGATTTTAAATTTAAAGGGCCAGCAAATATCTTCAACAAAATTATAGAAGAAAACTTCCCAAACCTAAAGAAAGAGATGCCTATGAACATACAAGAAGCCTACAGAACTCCAAGTAGACTGGACCAGAAAAGAAATTCCTCTGGGCACATAATAATCAGAACAA
>NW_018391603.1:62836-67585 GCF_900095145.1 Mus pahari
AGGAGCTAGAGAAAGTACCCAAGGAGTTGAAGGGGTCTGCAATCCTAAAGGTGGAACAACAATATGAACTAATTAGTACCCCCAGAGCTCATGTCTCTAGCTGCTTATGTAGCCCAAGATGGCCTAGTTGGCCATCATTGGGAAGAGAGGCCCCTAGGTCTTGCAAACTTTATTTGCCCCAGTACAGGGGAACGCCAGGGCCAAGAAATGGGAGTGGGTGGTTAGGGGAGCTTGGCGGGGGGGAGGGTGTAGGAAACTTTTGGGATAGCATTTGAAATGTAAATAAAGAAAATATCTAATACCAAATAAAAATAAAACATGAAAAAAATTATAGAGGTCCTTAAAAAGGAAACAAACAAATCTCTTAATGAAATCCAAGAAAACACAAACAGGTGAAGAAAGTGAATAAAGCTACTCCATACCCAAAAATGGAAATAGAATCAAAAAAGGAAACAGAAACTAAGGGAATCCTGGAGATGAAAAACCTGGTTAACCAAACAGGAACTGTAGACAGAAGCATCACCAACAGAATTCAAGAAATGGAAGCGAGATTCTCAGATGTAGAAGATTCAATAGAAGAAATTGATATGGTGGTCAAGTAATATGTTAAATCTAAAAAGTTCCTGTCACACACTATCCAGAAAATCTAGAACACTATGAAAATACTTAAGAATAATAGGATAGAAGAAGGAAAAGATTTCCAGCTCAAAGGACCAGGAGATATTTTCAAAAAAAATCATAGAAAAAATTCTCTAACATAAAGGAGATGCCTATAAAGGTACAAAGAGCATACAGAACACCAAATAGAGCAGACCAAAAAGAAAATCCTCCAGCCACATAATAATCAAAACACTAAATATACAGAGCAAAGAAAGAGTATTAAAACTTGAAAGGGAAAAAGGCCAAGTAATGTACAAAGGCAGACCTATCAGAATTATACCTGACTTCTCAGCAAAGACTCTAAAAGCCAGAAGGCCCTGAACAGGTATGCTGAAGACTCTAAGAGACCACACATGCTATCTCAGTAAACCATAGACTACTATACTAAACTTCCAGTCATCATAGATGGAGAAAACAAGACATTCCATGATAAAGTCAAATTTAAGCATGATCTATCCACAAATCCAACTGTATAAAACTCCAACCAAAGGAGGTTACCTACACCAATAAAACCACAGGAAATAAATCTAAAATCAGCAAAAAACAAAGGAAACACACATGCATATGCATGTGCACGTGTGCATGCACACACACACACACACACACACACACACCCATCAACATCACTACCACCACCACCACTACCACCACCAAAATAACAGGAATTAACAATCATTGATCATTGATATTTCTCAATATTAGTAGACTCAATTCCTCTTTTTTAAAAACACAGATTAACAGAATGAATGTGAAAACAGGATTCATATTTCTGCTGCATACAAGAAACATATCTAAACACCAAGGATAGACATTACCTCAGGGTAAAGTGTTAGAAAAACATATTCCAAGCAAATGGACCTAAGACGCAAGCTGGTATAACCATTTTTATATCTAACAAAATAGACTTTCAACTAAAATTAGTCAAAAGAGATGAGGAAGAACACTTTGTACTCATCAAAGGAAAAAAATCCATCAAGATGACATCTCAGTTCTGATCATCTATGCCCCAAACATAAGGGCACCCACATTTGTAAAGAAACATTACTAAAGCTTAAATCACACATTGAACCACACATATTAATAGTGGGAGACTTCAACACCCCATTCTCACCAATGGACAGGTCATCTAGACAGAACTTAAACAGAGAGATTACAAAACTAACAGAGGTTATGATTCAAATGGACCTAACAGATATCCACAAAACATTTCATCCGAACACAAAAGAATGGGTCTTCTCAGAACCTCACAAAATTTTCTCCAAATCTGACCACATACTCTGTCACAAAGCAATCGTCTTAGGATTTTACTGATGTGAACAGACACCATGGCCAAGGCAACTCTTGTAAGGACAACATTTAATTGGGGTTAGCTTGTAGGTTCAGAGGTTCCGTCCATTATCATCAAGGTGGAAACATGGCAGCATCCAGGCAGGCATGGTGGAGGAGGAGCTGATAGTTCTTCATCTTCATCTGAAAGCTGCTAGAAGACTGGATACAACATGGCTAAAAGGAGGGTCTCATTATCCACCTCTTCAGTGACACATTTCCTCCCATAAGGCCACATCTACTCCAACAAGGCCACACCTCCTAATAGTGCCACTCTCTGGGCCAAGAATATTCAAACAACTACAGCAAGTCTCAACAGATACGAGGAAATTGAAGTAATACCCCCTGTGCCTTAACAGACCACCATGGATTAAAGCTGTACTTCAACAACAACAGAAACAACATAAAGCCTACAAACTTATAGAAACTGAGCACTGGGTCAGGCAGAAATAAGAAAGGGACTAAAATATTTCCTAGAATTCAATGAAAATAAATGCACAGCATACCCAAACTTATGAGACACCATGAAAGTGGTGCTAAGAGGAAAGTTCATAACACTAAGTACCTTCATAAAGAAATTAGAGAGATCTTATACTAGAAAATTAACAGCACAACTGAAATCTCTAGAACAAAAGGAAGCAAACATCCAAGAAAAGTAGATAGCAGGAAATAATCAAATTCAGGGTTGAAATCAACAAAATAGAAACAAAGAGAATAATACTCAATGAAACAAATAGTTGATTCTTTGAAAAAATCAACAAGACATCAAATTCTTATCCAAATTTACTAAAAGGCAGAGAAAGAATATCCAAATTAACAAAATCAGAAACAAAAAGGGGCACAATAACAGACACTGAGGAAATCCATAATCATTAGGTCATACTTCAAAAATCTGTACTCCACAAAATTGGAATCACCCCAAATGGACCAATTTCTTGATAGATATCACCTAATAAAGTTAAATCAAGATCAGGTAAGCAGACCTATAACCCCTAAGGAAACAGAAGGTCATTAAAGGTCTCCCAAACAAAAAACCCAGGCCCAGATGGTTTTATTTGCAGAATTCTACCAGACTTTTGAAGAAGAGCTATTGGCATTATCCCACAAAATAGAAACAGAAGGAACACTGCCAAATTATGAGGCCACAGTCATTCTGATACCCAAACCACACAAAAACTCAACAAAGAAAGAGAATTTCAGATCAATTTCTCTCATGAGCATTGATGCAAAAATACTCAATAAAATACTCACAAATGAATCCAAGAATACATCAAAAACACCCACCATGATCAAGTAGGCTTCATCTCAGGGATTCAGGGGAGATTCAGTATACAAAAGTCCGTTAACCTAACCCACCATATAAACAAACTAAAATAAAAACCCATATGATCTCATTAGATACCAAAAAAGTGTTTGACAAAATCCAATACCCCTTCATGTTAAAAGTCTTGGAGAGATCAGGGATGTGAAGTGCATATTTAAACACAATAAAGGAAATATATGACAAGCTGATAGCCAACATCAAATTAAATGGAGAGAAACATAAAGCAAGTCCACTAAAATCATGGACAGGACAAGACTATACTCACTCTGTATCTACTCAATATAGTACTTGAAATTCTAGCTAGAGCAACAAGACAACTAAAGGAGATCAAGGGGATACAACTTGGAAAGGAAGAAGTCCTGTTTCTCTATTTTATAATAAGACCAGATTAAATATACACATAGGAATTTCCTAGCTCTGAAAATCCGTGAAAATATACTTCTCACCACTTTTCTACTTTTTCAAATTGTTTGGGGATGGGGCAGGGAGAACTGTTGAATTGTTTTTGCTTTTTCATATTAACAATTAGTTCTTTCATTGATTAATGTTCTGCTGGCAACTACTTCATTTTAGTGGAGATGATTTAGTATTTCAGCAATTGCTGGATTTTTATAGATGTGCCAGTTTGTGCATTGAAATTAGTAGGAATCTTAAAAGGTATTTGAAACTGGCCTTAATTAATTAAATGGTTGGTAGATGCAGTCCAAGATTAACCACTTAATAAATTGGCAAACAAATAAAAAATGAAATAAAATATTTTGAGCAGCTTACTGGAAGGGATCTGGGCTCTCCACCAAGAGATTCTGTAGCAAATCTAGCAAGAGGGTGGGTCATTTTTAAGCTCCTGACTCACTGTCATTATAAACTTTTACCTAAGACTGAACCTTTCCCTCGGCTGCACAGAACTGCTTCATCTGTAGCAACTACAGTTATGTTACTGAACACAGGTTAAAAGAAAATCTCCGCCTGTCATGTGATAATTGAGATAATTATCTTTGGTTTACTGTATATTTGGACTTAAGAATATTGTAAAGGAGGGCAATGTTGGCCATTAATTCATTTGTATATGGAAAATGTTTTGCTATTTCTCAAAACTTGTCTTTGGCTTGGAAGGTAGATTAAAGATAAAAGAATGTTGGTTAGAAAAAGGGATCATAATGTATGATATGATAACTTGATCCTACTTAGAAGACTGTAGGGTGCTAAATTATTGAATATTTGAAAATGAGAAGTAATTAAAGGCTGACCATGTACAAAGTGAGTACATTAATTCAAGAAAATTCCTGTTTTCTGAGAAAATAAAAGGAAAGGCATTATCATTCAAGCTGTTTTATGAACAGTATTTCTAAAAACTATAAAACAAAATCCTGAATATTATGTTAAGTAAAGTTATAAATTAAAAAACCCAATAAATATATTAAGGTTTTAAAAAATTAATT
>NW_018391603.1:67745-69904 GCF_900095145.1 Mus pahari
AGGGAGAGGGAGAGGGAGAGGGAGAGGGAGAGGGAGAGGTGAGAGAGGCAGAGATACAAAGTCACAAGTCTTAGACTTTTATTAGCTTACTTTTTGCCTAAGGTCAAGGTACTTCTCTATGAACTTCAGAGTCTCAGATCATTAAACTAGGATTCAGTGGGATAGTGTGTGCAAATATTTCAAAACATACAAAGATCTAGTTAAATGGTACAATGAAAATACTGGTAATAATAAGTGGAGATAATAGTATAGTAAATAGAGCAGAGACTTTGATAATCAAACTTAGGTTTCAATTCTGCCTTTATTACTAGCTATGTGGATTGGAGTATTATTTAACCTCTCCTAGTCTTTGATTTGTTATTTACACAACAAAATAATGCATATATATTCCATAATGTTGTTGTTTATTATATAGAAGGTACTTGATAATAGTCACCTCTATCATAAATCAATATATTTAATTATGAAATTGTATGGAACATACAGTAAAGGCAAATGGTAGCATTTCAAAATATACTGTGAGAAAAGCTGCTATAATAACAGAAGTGAAATAATAGGGCTCCAAAACATGATTGTAAATTTTGCAAAATGATGTAAAACTAAGGCAAAAGCACTAGAAACAGATGTGAGAGCTATTAAGAAGTTATGTTATGTTGTTTTCAGGATAAAGGATGTAACTAGATATAACCACATTACTAAAATCAAGCTAGTTGTAGCCAAATATCATACAAATAGATTAGGAAAAGGCAAGAGGGAGATGTGGAGGCTTATGCTTCACATATATATCTACACAAAATTTAAAAATAATTTTTTAAATGATTGATTCATTTGTAAAGGAAAGCATAGCAAGTGAAAAAGGATAGCTCCCAAGTTAGTCAGTGATTAGGTAGATAATAGCAGCATGTAGTCATTTAACAAAAGTTGACTGTCAGATTCTACAAATAAGACATAATTGTTATCCACATGTACATTATAGTATAGTGTGAAAAATAGGTCATAACTCAAAATACAAACCAGTATCCCCCCCCCCTGCAAGATCTATGTCTCTAGTTGCATATGTAGCAGAGGATGGCCTAATCGGCCATCATTGGGAGGAGAGGCCCTTGGTCTTGCAAAGATTATATGCACCAATACAGGGGAATGCCAGGGCCAGGAAGTGGGAGTGGGTGGGTTGGGGAGCAGGGCAGGGGGGGTATAGGGGACATTGGGAATAGCATTTGAAATGTAATTGAAGAAAATAACTAATAAAAATAAAGAACAGAAATAGGTCTTCCAGTCAGCGCCAGCTCTGGGACACCTTGGAGCGAACTCAGCAGACTGTCCCAAAGTCCCCAGGGGACTCTCCACATTGCAGACACCCTAGCACGCCCAGGATCTTAGGATCACTGGTTAGCGGAACAAAACATCTGTTCCAAACCAATCGTGATGGGC
The DNA here is from genome assembly GCF_900095145.1 of Mus pahari. Taxonomy (NCBI): domain Eukaryota; kingdom Metazoa; phylum Chordata; class Mammalia; order Rodentia; family Muridae; genus Mus; species Mus pahari. The sequence continues at coordinate 69,177 of NW_018391603.1, forward strand.
CTGTGACAGGAGGAGCAAGGACACAGGAGCCCTGCCTGACCAGTGGCTCGGGTTCCTTCTGATAGGGGCTGGTATACATTGGTTTCAAACACACCAGACAGCCCCATGGTCCCCAGAGGAGACACCACTTCCAGGAGCTGTAACACACCAAGGATCTTAGGATTTCAGGATACCAGGATACCAGGAGCTTGTTCACACCAGGATCTCAGGGTCTTAGAGGAAGCTTGACTGCTAAGAACTCGGACAAACCCAGAATCTCAGGTTCACAGGATCCCGGAATCACAGGATCACAGAGAAAGCTGAACTCTGAGGAGTCCTGAATCAACTGGGATTACAAGAAGGACAGGCTCCAATCAGATATATTGAGGGCAGCAAGCACTTGAGATAATCAGATGGCAGGAGGCAAGCATAAGAACAGAAGTAACAGAAACCAAAGTTACTTGTCATAATCAGAAACCAATTCCCCACCATAGTAAGTCCTGGATACACCATCACAACAGAAAAGCAAGATATGAATCTAAAGTCACTTCTCACGATGATGATGGAGACTTTAGGAAGGAAATAAATAACTCCCTTAAAGAAATACAGGAGAACACAGGTAAACAGCTAGCAGCCCTTAAAGAGGAAACACAAAAATCCCTTAAAGAGTTACAGGAAAACACTACNAAACAGGTGAAAGAATTGAACAAAACAATCCAGGATCTAAAAATGGAAGTAGAAACAATAAA
>NW_018391603.1:70421-72009 GCF_900095145.1 Mus pahari
AGACTATGAAAGCCAGAAGATCCTGGACAGATGTTATGCATACCCAAAGAGAACACAAATGCCAGCCCAGGCTACTATACCCAGCAAAACTCTCAATTACCATAGATGGAGAAACCAAAGTATTCCATGATAAAAACAAATTCACACAATATCTTTCCATAGATCCAGCTCTTCAAAGTATAATAAAGGGAAAACTCCAACACAAGGAGGGAAATGAAGCCTTAGAAAAAGCAAGAAAGTAATCCTTCAACAAACCTAAAAGAAGACAGCCACAAGAACAGAATCCCAACTCTAACAACAACAACCACAACAACAAAAACAGGAAGTAACAATTACTTTTCCTTAATATCTCTTTAATATCAGTGCACTCAATTCCCCAATAAAAAGACATGGACTAACAGACTGGCTACATAAACAGGACCCAACATTTTGCTGCATACACGAAACCCACCTAAGGGACAAAGATAGACACTACCTCAGAATAAAAGGTTAAAAAATAATTTTCCAAGCAAACGGTCCAAAGAAACAAGCTGGAGTAGCCATTCTAATATCAAATAAAATTGACTTACAACCCAAAGTTATCAAAAAAGACAAGGAGGGGCACTTCATACTCATCAAAGGTAAAATCTTCCAAGATGAACTCTTAATTCTGAATATCTATGCTCAAAATGCAAGGTTATCCACATTCATTACAGAAAACTTTAGTAAAGTTCAAAGCACACATTGCACTGCACACAATATTAGTGGGAGACTTTAACACCCTAGTCTCATCAATGGACAGATCCTGGAAACAGAAACTAAACAGAGACACATGGACACTAACAGAAGTTATGAAACACATGGATTTAATAGATATCTACAGAAAATTTTATCCTAAAACAAGAGGATATACCTTCTTCTCAGCACCCAATGGTACCTTCTCCAAAACTGACCACATAATCAGTCACAAAACAGGCCTCAACAGATATAAAAAATATTGAACTTATCCCATGCATCCTATCAGATCACCACGGACTAAGGCTGAACTTCAAGAACAACATAAATAACAGAAAGCCAACATTCACGCATTCACGTGGAAGGTGAACAACATTCTATTTAATGATAACTTTGTCAAGGAAGAAATAAGGAATGAAATTAAAGACTTTTTAGAGTTTAAGACAATGAAGTCACAAATACCCAAACTTATGGGACACAATGAAAGTTGTCCTAAGAGGAAAACTCATAGCTCTGAGTGCCACCAAAAATAAACTAGAGCAGCCTGGCAGCACACCTAGAAGCTCTAGATCTAAAGGAAACAAATTCGGCCAAGAAGAGTAGATGGCAGGAAATAATCAAACTCAGGGCTGAAATCAACCAAGAAGAAAGAAAAAGAAATATACAAAGAATCAACCAAACCAGGAGCTTGTTTTTTAAGGAAGACAACAAGATAGATAAACCCTTAGTCAGACTAACTAGAAGGCACAGGTACAGTATCCTAATTAACAAAATCAGAAATATAAAGGGAGACATAACAACAGAATGTGAGGAAATCCATAGAATCATCAGATCCTACTACAAAAGGCTATATTCAACAAAACTGGAAAACCTG
>NW_018391603.1:73769-77757 GCF_900095145.1 Mus pahari
CATCAAAATTCCAACTCAATTCTTCACTGAGTTAGAAAGAGCAATTTGCAAATTCATCTTGAATAACAAAAAACCTAGGATAGCAAAAATTATTCTCAACAATATAAGAGCCTCTGGCAGAATCAACATGCCTGACATCAAGCTGTACTACAGAGCAATTTTGATAAAAACTGCATGGTGCTGGTACAGTGACAGACATGTAGATCAATAGAATAGAATTGAAGACCCAGAAATGAGTCCACACACCTATGGTCACTTGATCTTTGACAAAGGAGCTAAAACCATCCAGTGGAAAAAAGCAATTTCAACAAATGGTGCTGGCACAACTGGCAGTCACCATGTAGAAGAATGCAAATTAATCCATTCTTATCTCCTTGTACAAAGCTCAAGTCTAAGTGGATCAAGGAACTCCATATAAAACCAGAGACACTCAAACTTATAGCAGAGAAAGTGGGGAAAAGTTAAGGGCACAGGAGAAAAATTCCTGAATAGAACAGCAATGACTTGTGTTGTAATATCGAGAATCGACGAATATGACCTCATAAAATTGCAAAACTTCTGTAAGGCAAAACACACTGTCAACAAGAAAAAACAGTCATCAACAGATTGGGAAAGTATCTTTACCAATCCTAAATCTGATAGGGGACTCTAATATCCAGTATATGTAACGTACTCAAGAAGTTTGACTATAGAAAATCACATAACCCTATTAAAAATGGGGTACAAACTTGTAGTAAGGACACATGCTCTACTATTTTAATAGCAGTCTTACTTAGCCAGAAGCTGGAAAGAACCCAGATTTCCCTCAACAGAGGAATGGATACAGAAAATATGGTGCATTTACACAATGTAGTACTACTCAGCAATGCAAAACAATGAATTCATGAAATTCTTAGGCAAATGGATGGATCTGGGGGATATCACCTTGAGTGTGATAACCCAATCACAAAAGAACACACATGATATGTACTCACTGATAAGTGGATATTAGCCCAGAAACTTAGAATACCCAAGATACAATTTGCAAAACACATGAAAATCAAGAAGAAGGAAGACCAAAGTGTGAATACTTTGCTCTTTCTTAGAACGGGGAACAAAATACACATGGAAGAAGTTATAGAGGCAAAGTTCGGAGCTGAGATGCAAGGTAGGACCATCCAGAGACTGTCCCACCTGGGGATCCATTCCATAAATAACCACCAAACCCAGACACTATTGCATATGTCAGCAAGATTTTGCTGACAGGACACTGATATAGCTGTCTCTTGTGAGGTTATGCCAGTGCCTGGCAAATACAGAAGTGGATGATCACAGTCACCTATTGGATGGAACACAGGGCCTCTAATGAAGGAGCTAGAGAAAGTACCCAAGGAGCTAAAGGGGTTTGCAACCCTTTAGGAGGAACAATAATATGAACTAACCAGTACCCCTCAGAGCTTGTGTCTCTAGTTGAATATGTAGCAGAGTTTGCCTAGTATGCCATCAATGGGAGGAGAGTCCCTTGGTCTTGGGAAGATTATATGCCCCAGTACAGGGGAATGCTAGGGCCATGAAGCAGGACTGGATGGGTTGGGGAGCAGCGTGGGGTGGAGGGTATAGGGGACATTGCGGATAGCATTTGTAATGTAAATGAAGAAAATATCTATGAAAAAAAGTTTTTAAAAAAGGAAAAGAAATAGATGTTTCCATGTGAATCCATGCTTCGGGGATAAACTAGTTAGATAAAGGTCAAAGTTTTGAGTGAAAAAAAAATGATTTCACTGTTCATCATATTGTTTTGATGTACCAGTAGGAAACAGATATATCAGTCATTAGAAGATACATATCTGTTTGGTGTAAGAGCTATGCAGCACATATTCAAAAATTAATTCATATATTATCTAAGTTGTAGGAATACATGAATCCACCTATAAACAATGTACAGATCAATATGAATAAGTGGGATATGCATATCTATTTTTGTTCTACTTTCATTTGAAATAGAAAAATCTTTTCTTGAGATACATACTCTAGAATTCAAACATAGTTCCTATCATTCCATATTTTTATATACCCAGACAACTTAATAAATTTGTTAAACCAGCTTGGCCTCTGAAAATATTTAGGATTTCAATTTCTGGTATAGCAATATAGAATAGTGAAATTCTTTTTTATACTTTATATTTTTCTTAATTTATTTCATTCACTTCACATTCTATTATCAGCCCCCCCTCTCCTCCCAGTACCCCCTCACACAGATCCTCCCTCATTCCCCCCTTCTCCTTTGAGAATGGGGAGCCCTCCCAGGTTCCTCTGACCTCTATCCAGCACATCAAGTCACTGCAGGACTAAGGACCTCCTCACCCACTGAAACCAGACAAGGCAGCCCAGCTAAGGGACTGAGATCCACAGGCAGACATCAGATTTAAGGACAACCCTCTCTCCAGTTGTTAGGGGACCTGCAGAAAGAGAAAGCTGCACTTCTGCTACATATGTGCAGATGTCCTAAGTCCAGCCCATGCTTGCTCTTCAGCTGGTGATTCAGTTTCTGGAAGCCTCCAAGGGTCCAGGTTAGTTGACTCTGTTGGTCTTCCTGTGGAGGCCCTGTCCTCTTCAGGTCCCTCAAGCCTCCCCTCAACTCTTCCATAAGAGTCCCAAGCTCCATCTAATGTTTGTCTGCAGATCTTTGCATCTGTTTCCACTAGCCTCTTGGTGGAGCCTCTCAGAGGACAATTATGCAAGGTTCCTATCTTCAAGCATAACAGAATATTATTAATAGTGTCAAGGATTGGTTCTTGCCCATGAGATGGATCTCAGTTTTGGCCAGTCATTAGTTGGCCATTCCCCCAGTCTCTGTTTTATCTTCTTCCCTGCACATCTTATACGCAGGACATATTTTGGGTTGAAGGTTTTGTTAAAACATGTTGCTCTTAATAATTTGGTAGAACAAAGTAATTTGGTAGAGCAAGAATCAATGCATATGTGTATCTTATTACTGATAAAGAATATAAGATTTATAGCCAGGCGGTAGTGGTGCACACCTTTAATCCCAGCACTTGGGAGACAGAGGCAGGCCGATTTCTGAGTTCGAGGCCAGTCTGGACTACAAAGTGAGTTCCAGGACAGCCAGAGCTACACAGAGATACCCTGTCTCAAAAAACAAAACAATATAACATAACAAACAAACAAACAACCCCCCAATATAAGATTTATAAGCAATACGGATAAAGCAAAGTATGACAAAGAACTAAGTACTTTTATTTTTAAATACATTTAATTTATTAAATTTAATAGATGGAGAAACCAAGACATTCCATAACAAAACCAAATTTAAACAATATCTTTCTACTAATCCAGCCCTACAGAGGAATACTCCAATACAAGGAGGGTAACTACACCCAAGAAAACACAAGAAATTAAGCATCTCACAACTAACACAAGAGAAGAGAATCACAACACATAATACCACCTTCAGCAACAAAAATAACAGTAATAAGAAATCATCTGTCTAAGGAGCTAAAACCATCCAGTGGAAAAAAACACAGCATTTTCAACAAATGATACTGGCACAACTGGCAGTTATCATGTAGAAGAATGTGAATTGATCCATTCTTATCTCCTCATACAAAGCTCAAGTCTAAGTGGATCAAAGAACTCCCATAAAACCAGAAACACTGAAATTTATAGAAGAGAAAGTGGGGAAAAGCCTCAAAGAAATGGACACAGGGGAAAAATTCCTAAACAGAACAGCAATGGCCTGTGTACTGTAAGATCAAGAATCGACAAATGGGACCTCATAAAATTGTAAAGCTTCTGTAGGGCAAAAGATATTGTCAATAAGACAAAAAGGCCACCAACAGATTGGGAAAGGATTTGTACCAATCCTAAATTTGATAGGGGACTATTATCCAATATATACAAAGAGCTCAAGAAGCTGAACTTCAGAAATTCAAATAACCCCACTAAAAAATGGGGTACAGAGCTAAACAAAGAATTATCAACTGAGGAA
>NW_018391603.1:78282-90014 GCF_900095145.1 Mus pahari
CAGAAAATCAAGAAGAAGGAAGACCAACACATGGATACTTCATTCCTCCCCAAAATAGGGAATAAAATACCCATGGAAGAAGTTGCAGAGACAAAGTTTGGAGCCAAGACCAAAGGATGTTCTATCATCCAGAGACTGCCCCATGTGGGAATCAGCCACCAAACGCAGACACTATTACATATGCCAGCAAGATTTTACTGAAAAGACCCTGATATAGCTATCTCTTGTGAGGCTATGCCAGTGCCTGGCAAATACCGAAGTTGATGTCCACAGTCATCTATAGAATAGAACACAGAGGCCCCAATGGAGGAGCTAGAGCAGACCCCAAGGAACTGAAGGAGTCTGCACCCCTATAGGTGGAATAACAGTATGAACTAATCAGTACCCCCAGAGTTCGTGTCTCTAGCTGCATATATATCAGAAGATGGCCTATTCGGCCATCATTGGGAAGAGTGGCCCCTTAGTCTTGCAAACTTTATATGCCCCATACAAGGGAACGCCAGGGCCAAGAAGTGGGAGTGAGTGGGTAGGGGAGCAGGGTGCGAGGGAGGGTATTTGGGACATTCAGGATTGCATTTGAAATCTAAATGAAGAAAATATCTAATAAAATAATTTAAAAAAGAAGTCATCTGTCTTTAATATCTCTCATCATGAATGGACTCAATACCACAATAAAAAGATACAGGCTAACTGACTGCATATGTGAACAGGATTCAGCATTTTGCTCCATAAAAGAAACACACTTCAGTGACAAAGACAGATACTACCTCAGAGTAAAAGGCTGGAAAAATTTCCAAGCAAATGGTTTCAAGAAACAAATGGAAATTGCCATTCTAATATCCAATAAAATAGACTTTCAACCAAAAGTTATCAAATGAGATGGGGAAGGATACTTCATATTCATCAAAGGAAAAATCCACCAAGAGGAAGTCTCGATTCTGAACATCTATGCCCCAAATGCAAGGGCACCCACATTCATTAAAGAAACTTTACTAAAGCTCAAAGCACACATTGTACCCCACATAATAATAGTGGGAGACTTTAACACCCCACTCTCATCGATGGACAGATCCTGGAAACAGAAACTAAACAGAGACACATTGAAACTAACAGAAGTTATGGACCAAATGGATTTAACAGATACGTGTAGAACATTTCATCCTAAAACAAAAGAATATACCTTCTTCTTAGAACCTCGTTATACCTTCTCCAAATTGACCATTTAATCGGTCACAAAACAGGCCTCAACAGATATCAGAAGATTGAAATAATCCCATGCATTCTATCAGATCATCACAGACAAAGGGTGGTCTTCAATCACATCAAAAACAACAGAAAATCCACTGCCCATGGAAACTGACCATCTCTCTACTCAATGATAACTTGGTCAGGGAAGGAAGGAAGGAAGGAAGGAAGGAAGGAAGGAAGGAAGGAAGGAAGGAAGGAAGGAAGGAAGGAAGGAAGGAAGGAAGGAAGGAAGGAAGGAAGGAAGGACGGGAGGGAGGGAGGGAGGGAGGAAGGAAGGAAGGAAGGAAGGAAAGACTTTATAGAATTCAGTGAAAATGAAGATACAACATACCTAAACTTATGGGACATAATGAAAGTAATGCTAAGAGGAAAATTCATAGCACAAAGTGCCCCGGCAAAGAAATTGGAGAGATCCCATACAACCATAACAGCATACCTGAAAGCTCTAGAATAGAAAGAAGCAAACACACCTAAGGGGAGTAGATAGTAAGAAATAGTCAAACTCAGGGCTGACTCAATCAACTAGAAACAAAGAGAACAATATAAAGAATCAACCAAACCAGGTGCTGATTCTTTGATAAAATCAACAAGATAGATAAACCCTTAGTCAAACTAACTGAAGGGCAGAGAGAAAGTATCAAAATTAACAAAATCAGAAATGAAAAGGGAGACATAACAACAGAACCTGAGGAAATTAAAAAAAAAACAGATCTTACTACAAAAGCCTATATATTGGAAATCAATCTGGTGGCTCCTCAGAAAATTGGAAATAGTTCTACCTGAAGATCCAGCTATACCACTCCTGGGCCTATACTCAAAAGATGCACTACTATACCACAAGGAAACATGCTCCACTATGTTCATAGCAGCCTTATTTATAATAGCTAGAAGCTGGAAACAATCCAGATGTCCCTCAACCAAAAATGGATACAAAATGTGTGGTTCATTTACACAATGGAATACTATTCAGCTATTAAAAATGAGACCATCATGAATTTTACAGGCAAATGGACCAAACTGAAAATATCCTGAGTGAGGTAACCCAGACCCAAAAGCATATGCATGGTGTATACTCACTGATAAGTGGACATTAGCAAAAAAGAACAGAATACCTATGATATAACCCACAGACCATAAGAAGTATAACAAGCAGAAAGGCCCAAGAAAGGCTGCTTCAATCCCACTTAGAAAGGGGAAGGAAATAATCATGGGAGGCAGAGGGAGGGAGGGAGAGACCTGGGTGGGAGAGGGGAGAGGGAGGGGAAAAGAGGAACAGGATCAGGTATGGGGCAGGTGGGAGAGAAGCCCAGAGGGAAAGAATGTTTGGTGTAATAATGAAGCTATCTGATTCTGAAAGGTGTGTGCAGTCTCTCTCTCTCTCTCTCTCTCTCTCTCTCTCTCTCTCTCTCTCTCTCTCTCAAACCTATAAATTATTTCCTTGCAACATACATAAGGCAAATCAAGTGATTTAATTTTCATAAGTAGATCTTTTGGTTATTATATTACTCGTGGTCTCCTAGAAAAATAAAAATGATAGAATGAATATATATATACACACACATGTATATGTGTATGAATGGGATTTATTAGAGTGACTTAAAAGCTATGGTCTGACTATTCCAGCAATATGGAAAGTTCAAGAATCTAGTATTTGTCCATTCTGTGAGGCTGAATGTCTCAGCTGGTCTTAAGCATATGCTGGAATCTTAAAGAAGTAGGCTGTAATAACAGCAAATGAATGAACTTTCAGCAAGAGAGAAGCCAAGCTGGCAAAGAATCAGCACTTCCCTTTTCCATATCCTTTTTATAGAATGCCACCACTAGGTGTAGTCCAGATTTTAGGTGAATCTTCCTACCTCAGAAAACTTGGATTTAGGGTAAATCTTCACACCTCAAATGATTCAATCAAGAAAAAAAACCCATCGTAAGTGTACTCAACTGCTTGGATTTTAGTTAATTCCAGATATACTCAAGTTGATAACCAAGAATCGCTATCACATTTATTGTGCATAAGAGACTATTTGTGAAACATTCTGCATATCCTTTGAATTTCTTGCTGGATATTACAGGAATGCAAAGACCCAAACATTCTTTGTTCTCAGGGTTGTTTTTGCAGCCAGCAACCTAGAAGGGTAAAATAGTGTGTTGTCCTGGGGAGATCATTGATTTATTTCAAGAATGGTAAATACTCAAATAGCAGTATTTCCCTCCTAAAAGATATCCTATCATATGTATCTAGGAGACTCATGCTTTCTACCAGCATACACAAGTCTGTCTTACTACCTTGTAAAAAGTGAAAAAAAATCACAGATAATTTGGACGTGAGTATGGTTGAGAGCTGTGTTCATTGAAAAGAGAAGATTCTTCAGGATCCAACAGAACAATTTCCCAGTATATATCTTATTCTTAAACTATAATGAGGCCAAGGATTGAATATCCAATGTGCTTTGGTTTCTGTTCACCTTCAGGTGAAAGGATGGAGACCTATTATTGTAACATGAGGCAGTAAACCCTGAGAGTTCATCTGTCATGGATGCAATGGCTGTAATGGCTGAATCAAAGAACATACAAGGTAAAATAGTGTCAGTAGTGAAGATATAGAGCATAGAGTAGAGAAAAATATTTGGAGCTTATTTGTTAAACCCAAGCAAGTGTTTACCTGAAATCCAACAGAAATATAAAACTTTGGTACAGAATCTCATTCTCACTGCATATCCAGGTCATTCACTTCCACTATATACCAGTCTTATGTGATACAACAGCAACAGTAACAATAGCAGCAGCAATTGAATATGTTGGGGAGTTTAGGGAAGTGGAAAGAGTCAACATTTTGCAGCTCTACTAGATATGTAGACATTAAGTTCCTGTTGGACTTCATCCCATAAGAGTGATCAAAATATTGAGGACTTTAGAGAGAAGCTGCTGTAGTATGTGTTGGTATTTAGAAAGTACCTCTTGCCTTCTGGACATTTTCTTGTTTCTCTACTTCACATAGGTAAGAGACAGAATCAACTCTGGAGTAAGGAGGAAAATAGGGGAAAATAAACCTTTCCTGCAACTTAGGCTTATAAATGGTATGTACAAAAATCCTTTAGTCATAAGGGTAAGATAATTAATCCTCTCCTAAGATTGTTAGTTAGATAGATTTTCCAGCATCACAATTTATTTTTTGTTTATGGGGTTTTTCTTTACTTATTTTGTATTTTTTCATACAATATATTTTGATCATATTCTTTTCTCTCTCCCAACTCCTCTAAAATTTTCTACATTTCCCAACATCATGTTCACCTCATGTCAAACAACAACAACAAAAACTAACTCAAAAGTCAAAACAAACAGGACAGCCAAGCCTACATTGTCTCAAAAAACAAATAAAATAAAAATGCCAAATAGGACACACACACACACACACACACACACACACACACACACACACACACACACACACACTATAAACTCTGTATTGTGTTGACCAACTACTCCTGAGCATGGGCACCACTCTAGAATGTCACTGATATACTGAGAGGCCAAACTTGTTCCATCTTGGGACCAGCTTTCAACTTAAAGGAAAAGAGCCTGAGAACTTGACTTGTAGCTGAACCCAAGCTGCACCCAAGTACTAGGAAGGACCCCATGGCTTGTCCTTGGCCCATACTTCAGAGTTACTCCCTAGCAACTTCCTAGCAACAGCCAATTATGATTACTCTAATTGTTTCAAGTGTACTTTCAGACCATTTGTGATTGATTATGGTTTTGCTTCAGAGCACCCACCTGTTGGGTTACAGTAGTCATCCAATTAGATGATTGCCAGGCTAAAAACCCTCTCACTTGCTCACCATTTCCTATAAAACTTTGTCCCACCAAGGGCTGGGGCCGCTTCACCCTCCTGTCCTACTGCTACTCAGAAATGATTAAGAGAAACTTAATAGTTTCTGAGAATGAGGAGTCAAGGCATGAGATAGTTACAGTGTTTGTTCATGGTTGCACCAGGCTAGCTGAACTCAAGGCGTTGGCTAGAGATATAATCTCATCTGAGGTTCAGAGTACTCTTCTAAGCTTACTGATTACTGGAAGAATTCATTGCCTTATACTTCTACGACTGAGGATCAGAGAATAACTAACACATGCTTGAAGCACTAGAGTAAATAGTTAAATCTGAATTTTTAAAGTTCATTTGAGGAACCAGTTCCACCCAGTCACTAGTGTAAGACTATGGTACAAGCCTTCAGTTTAAAAAATGACTAAGTTTGGGAAATATATTGTGTAACATGGGTATAATAGCTAGTAATTATTTTTAATTTGAAATATGATAAAATTGCAAATTTCAGTGTCCTGAGTCACATACTAATTGTAACAGCAGACGGTGGTGGGCATGGTTAATTAATTTGATTATGTTACTCATTACAAAGTATGTACATATGTCAGATCATCATACCATATACCTTGTATATACACAATTTCATGTGTTAATTATAATTTAATGAAGGTGGAAAAAAGTAGGACTTCAAAATAGAAGTTTTATGGGAAACAATTTTCTATGTATAAACTATCTTATTTCCGGAACATAGTTTCTGATAGGTGATCTAGGACTGCTTTAGCCAAGCAAAATCGGCAATTAGAAAGAATTGTCAAGACTCAAAATGTGAAAAAAGTCTACAGAATGAACAATTGGTTTCTTCTACAGATATATCGAAACAAAGCAAACCTATAATTAAAACAATTTAAATATATTTAGTCTTAAATATGAACTGTGCTTGGATTTTGATTCAAAATGATTGTTAAAATATAGGAAACAAGGGAATCTGAACATTGATGTTTGAAACCATTAAGGGAATACTGTTATCTTTAGATGTGATACGTTTAGATATAATTAAGATATGGTTGCTTAGTGGTTTTAAGAGCATCTTATGTTTTTGCAAAGGATCTGGGTTAAGTTTCTAGCACCCACATTGGGTGACTCATAACTCCTGGAACTCTTTCTCCAAGGGTCTCCAATACCCCTTTGTAGCTTCTTAAACACACACATGAACATACATGTGTATACACACACACACACCATTAAAATACTAAAGGATAGAGAGATGGCTCACTAAGTAGTTAAGAGCACTTACTGCTCTTTCTGAGGACCCAGGTTTAGTTCCCAACACTGATATAGTAGCGCACAAGTGTTTCTAACTCTGGTTCTAGGGTATTTGACACTCTTCTGACCTCTTCTGGTACCAGGCATAAAAGTGGTACACATGCACACATGCAGGCAAAGCGTTCATACACCTAAAATAAAAACATTAAAAAAACATTAAAACTAAAATAAATCATTAAAGTATAAAGCTTTAGAAAAAATGATTATTTTTAGATATGATATTATGGTTATGTTTTTAAAAATGTATCCTTATCCTTTACAGATGTATGTTAAAATATTTGTGAATGGTATGATACAATTAGTTTTGTATCAAAATGAAGGATAATTAATGAGTTGGAGGGTTCAGTTGAAATAAGACTGATTTAAAAAATTTAATCTTCTCCCTTGAGCAATGAAGTGTATGGCAGTGCTGGTCAGTGAGATAAGGAAATCAGAAAAAGAAATAAGGAATCCCAATGGCCTAATGAATATGTCATTTATCTTCAACCAGAAGGAGAAATCAAATTTTTAAAAATTATTTTTATTGTCTGATGATCTAATAAAAGGGAGAGAATATTTTTGCAAAAATAACCTCAAATTAGATATTGAAGTTTTCTTATTCAGTAGCCATTCAACAGTATAGCACAATTCTAAGCATCAAAATAAATGTTCTATAGCTTCCTTTTTCTTTACCTTTTCAGTTTTCTCTTACATATGTTAATTATACAATAATGGGTTTCATTATGACATATTCATACATGTATATTATGTGTTTGGGGGCTGGTGAGTTGGCTCAGCTGTTGACCACCTGCCATGAAAACCTGATAAACCTGAGTTTGATCCCTAAGCCCTTAGTAGAAGAAAAGAACTGACTCTTGGAAATTTGACTTTCACATGCACATTAACGCATGGGCATGCATACACTCCCCCACATATAAGAGACACATAATAATAGTAGTGGTGATGGTGGTGTGGTGGTGGTGGTGGTAGTAGTAGTAGTAGTAGTAGTAGTAGTAGTAGTAGTAGTAGTAGTAGTAGCAGCAGCAGCAGCAGCAGTAATAATAAACAGATATCAAATATTTTTTTTATCATATACACAGTATCTATTAACCTCTGTTGTACTCCTACCACTCCCAGTGATCCCCTTCTGCTCCAGCTGGTCTTCTTACTATGTTAATGTTTTTATTTATTTTTTGTGACTCATTTTATTCTACTAATATTTCTTATAAGATCCAGGCTGAGTGAATATTGGCAAAAACCATGGGCTCCTTGCCAGTGGTAACACCACTGAAGCAAATGTGTCTCCACTCCCCAGCAACCATTAACTGCCTATAGACAACTCGGGAAAAATATGGAATGCTTCACAAATGCCATCCTTGCTCAGGGGCTATTCTTATATTTTCTGTGACATTCCAATTTTCATATATGTGCTGCTAAAGTAAGCACTCCATAGATTCTTAAGTTTTTTTTTCTTGAATGAGGAACTAGTTATTTTGTGAATTAAACTGTCAAAAATTATTGAGTATTTATAATTATGCCTTTTGCTTATCTTAAATTAGCAATTATATGAGCTTAAAAACTGGCTCCTTTTCTGAACAAATGAGTTATGTCTCATTTTTTATGATACCTTTCTGAATATTTGCAGACGGTGATCCTGCCACACTAAAATCATATTTTCAGGCTAAAATTTCTTTATTTATTTGATTTTTCCATCCTATCATGTCTCTTGCCTCCTGGGTCAATTCTAGTTTACTTATGTTCTGCTTAATGTTTAGAGCTCAGTCTGTTTTGTTGCAGGGTAAGTATAACTGTTATTGCAACTCATCACTTTTGCACATATCAGAGAGTTAATCTGGAGCAGTTATTCTACTAATGACCCCATATAATTAACCCTTATGGTGTCTAATTAAAAATAAACACATATCAGTGTTCCTGTGTTTCCCCATGGAAGTGTTCTAATTCATCTTTGTCCTCTAGCTACAATTTTACATAAGATATCCATAGGGCAGTTAATTTTGGAAACACAGATGACAAAAATTTGAAGTTCAGTTCTTAATTTACTTTCAATGAGCTCTCTTTAGATTCCATTTTATTATGTCCAATTATTCTTTCACCTCTAACCATGTTCATAGGCAATATTGAATGTCAAACCTTTAAAATGGTATGATATAGGTTAACCCTAATCCTCAGACCTACTCAAGTTAGGTCTTAACTCTGAGCCTAGAAGGAAACAGGAGAACCTTTGGTCCTTTCTTTCCCACCCACCTCTCTGTGGAATAACACAGTTATATGGATTAGAGAAATACAGGTTAGGCCATGTCATCATATCTTAATACAGATTTACTTATCTTAAGATCCCATTATCAGGTTCTGATGCTTTTTAGTTAGTTGTTAGAGACAGTAACACTCTGAGTTTAGACATTTTTCTTTCCTCTAATACTACTAGTTAAGTCTCAAATAATTTCCACATTTCCACCTGTCTCTTGAATTTTGTAATCAGTTATATTAATATCACACTAAAGATGGATTTGTTTAAAGACAGAATGGAATCAGGACTACATTCTGTCTTGATAATACGTAGTAGGAAATAGATTATATTACTCCTTATACATAAAAGTTTAACAAAATATTTTCTATAATAAATTTCTACTATGATATAATTTTTCTTTGAATCTATTATTCTAGTGAATTACTTTAATACATTTTCCTAATATTTAACCACCTTTGTATCAGTAGCATAAAACTAACCATTGTGCTCAATTAATAATTCATGTAAGAGGGCTGGTGAGATGGCTCAGAGGGTAAGAGCACTGACTGCTCTTCCAAAGGTCCTGAGTTCAAATCCCAGCAACCACATGGTGGCTCACAACCATCCACAATG
This sequence comes from Mus pahari, assembly GCF_900095145.1. NCBI lineage: Eukaryota > Metazoa > Chordata > Mammalia > Rodentia > Muridae > Mus > Mus pahari. The sequence continues at coordinate 87,531 of NW_018391603.1, forward strand.
AGATCCGATGCCCTCTTCTGGTGTGTCTGAAGACAGCTACAGTGTACTTACATATAACAATAAATAAATAAATCTTAAAAAAATAATTCATGTAAGAGTTATGCACTTATATTTGTTTTTTTACTTGGTCATGTGTTACTGGATGTCTAGGCTGATTTTATTTCCTTTTTATTAAACTAATAAAATTTATTTTAAAATATACAATTCAGTACTGATGTTTTTTAAGTCATCAAAATAAGTTATAATAATTAAATGCCTCTTAAATATACATGATATCTTCTGAAGCTAATTTATACTCAATCAGTTTTTAAAATCTATTTGGAACATTAAACATGATAGAAATTGAAAAAAAAAACTCTTATGAAGTCCTCTAAGAAAGAAAATTATGACAAGTTCCTGATTAGGCAGAAACCAGCCCATCTCCAGGGAGAATACTCAGTGTAACTGTGGCTTCATAAAATGAATTGGGTAGTGTTCCTTCTGTTTCTATTTTGTGGAAAAGTTTGAAGAGTATTGGTATTAGGTCTTCTTTGAAGGTCTGATAGAATTCTGCACTAAACCCATCTGGTCCTGGGCTTTTTTTGGTTGGGAGACTTTTAATGATTGCTGATATTTCTTTAGGGGTTATGGGACAGTTTAGATGTTTTTTCTGGTCATGATTTAACTTTAGTACCATTATCTGTCTAGAAAATTGTCCATTTCATCCAGATTTTCCAGTTTTGTTGAATATAGGCTTTTGATCTGATGATTTTTTGAATTTCCTCAGTTTCTGATGTTATATCTCCCATTTCATTTCTGAGTTTGTTAATTTGGATACTATTTCTGTGCCCTCTGGTTAGTCTGGCTAAAGGTTTATATATCTTGTTGATTTTCACAAAGAACCAGCTCCTGGTTTTGTTGATTCTCTGTATAGTTCTTTTTGTTTTTACTTGGTTGAGCTCAGCCCTGAGTTTGCTTATTTCCTGCTGTCTACTCCTCTTGGGTGTATTTGCTCCTTTTTGTTCTAGAGCTTTCAGGTGTGTTGTTAAGTAGCTACTGTATGCTTTCTCCAGTTTCTTTTTGGAGGCACTATGAGTTTTCCTTTTAGCACTGCTTTCATTGTGTTCTTTAAGTTTGGGTATGTTGTGTCTTCATTTTCATTAAATTCTAAAATGTCTTTCATTTCTTTCTTTATTTCTTCCTTGACCAAGTTATCATTGAGTAGAGAGTTGTTCAGCTTCCATGTGTATGTGTGTTTTCCATTGTTTTTGTTGGTATTTAAGACCAGCCTTAGCCTGTGGTGATCTGGTAGGGTTCATGGGATTATTTCAATCTTGTATTTGTTGAGGCCTGATTTGTGACCAATTATATGGTCAGTTTTGGAGAAGGTACCATGAGGTGCTGAGAAGAAGGTATATCCTTTTGGTTTAGAATGAAATGTTCTATAAATATCTGTTAGATCCATTTGGTCTATAACTTCTGTTAGATTCGATATGTCTCTGTTTAGTTTGTGTTTCCACGATCTGTCCTTTGATGAGAGTAGGGTATTGAAGTCTCTCAGTATTGTGTGAGGTGCAATGTGTCTCTCAGTATTGTGTGAGGTGCAATGTGTGCTATGAACTTTAGTGGAGTTTCTTTTATAAATGTGGGTGCCCTTGCATTTGCAGTATAGATGTTCAGAATTGAGAATTCTTCTTGGTAGAGTTTTCCTTTGGCGAGTATGAAGCGTCCTTCCTTATCTTTTTTGATAACCTCTGGTTGAAAATTGATTTTATTCGATTTTAGAATGGCTACTCCAGCTTTTTTGTTGGGACCATTTGCTTGGAAATTTGTTTTCCAGCCTTTTACTCTGAGGTAGTGTCTGTCTTTGACACTGAGGGGCTTTTCCTGCATGCAGCAAAATGTTAGTTCTGTTTATGTATCCAGTCAGTTAGTCTATGTTTTTTTTAATTGGGGAATTGACTCCATTGGTATTAAGAGATATTAAGGAATAGTGACAGTTGCTTCCTGTTATTTTTTTTACGTTATTTTTATGTTTGTGTGGCTATCTTCTTTTGGGTTTGTTGAAAGAAGATTACTTTCTTGCTTTTTCTAGGATGTAGTGTCCCTCCTTGTGTTCAAGTTTTCCATCTATTATTCTTTGTAGGGCTGGGATTATGGAAAGATATTGTGTAAATTGGTTTTTGTCATGGAATATCTTGGTTTCTCCATCTATGTTAATTGAGAGTTTTACTGGTTATAGTAGCCTGGGCTGGCATTTGTCTTTTCTTAGGGTCTGCATAACATCTGCCCAGGATCTTCTATATTTCATAGTCCTTGGTGAGAAGTCTGGTCTAATTCTGATAGGTTTACCCTTATACGTTACTTGACCTTTTTCCCTTGCTGCTTTTAATATTCTTTCTTTGTTTAGTGCATTTGGTGTTTTGACTATTATATGACAGGAGGAATTTCTTTTCTGGTCCAGGAATCTTCATTTTCTTCTATACCTATTATCCTTAGGTTTGG
>NW_018391603.1:90532-96693 GCF_900095145.1 Mus pahari
TATATTCTTTCATAGGTATTTTGTTTTGTGTAGGGATTTTAAGAAATAGTTTTTAATTCATTAATCATGATCAAGCACCATTCAACATTTTAATTTGAGTGAGTAACTATTGATAAAGTTGTGATAAAGATACCCTCCATATTCTTCTGAATAATTTTGTCTCTTTGATCCAAATTTTAAAAGTATGTTAACAAACAATCAAAATTCAGAATTGTAGAGAGGCCAGTCTCAATAGATATGGCTGCAAAACAGCTCCAGCACCCAAGGCTCAGAGTACATTGCAGAAGATGGGACAAAAGATTGTAATAGCCAGAGGATCAGACAGTTTGCTGTGAGATTGTGTCTCCTAAGAATGTCGGACACTACTTCCATAAAGTCTCACCAACATGACTCCTTAAACATAAGTTGAACAAGGATAACAGCAATAAACATGCTAAACTGGATTGTGGAAAGCCCATGTGGACTCAGCTCTATACACAAAGAGCTACAGGCAACTAAGGAATGCTGAAAGTGGGAGAAATAGTCTTCCACAGGAAAGAACACAACAACTAGCTATCCAGTACCACATGGTCAGCCCTGAAAGCATACATACAAGTAACATACAGTAAGATAATGTTTTATTTATATATATTCCCTCAACAGAGGAATGGATACAGAAAATGTGGTACATTTACACAATGGAGTACTACTCAGCAATTAAAAACAATGAATTTATGAAATTCTTAGGCAAATGGATGCATCTGGAGAATATTATCTTGAGTGAGATAAACCAATCACAAAAGAACTCACATGATATGATAAGTGGATATTAGCCCAGAAACTTAGAATACCCAAGATAAAATTTGCAAAACACATGAAAATCAAGAAGAAGGAAGACCAAAGTATGGATACTTCGCCCATTCTAGAATGGGGAACAAAATACCCATGGAAGGAGTTACAGAGACAAAGTTCGGAGCTGAGATAGAAGAAAAGACCATCCAGAGACTTCACCACCCGGGGCTCCATCACATATACAACCACCAAACCCAGACACTATTGCATATGCCAGAAAGATTTTGCTGACAGGACCCTGACATATCTCTCTCTTATGAGGTTATGCCAACGCCTGGCAAATACAGAAGTGGATGCTCACAGTCATCTATTGGATGGAACACAGGGCCCTTAATGAAGGAGCTAGAGAAAGTACCCAAGGAGCTNAAGGGGTCTGCAACCCTATAGGAGGAACAACAATATGAACTAACCAGTACTCCTGCCCAGAGCTGTGTCTCCAGCTGCATATGTAGCAGAGGATGGCCTAGTAGGCCATCAATGGGAAGAGAGGCCTTTGGTCTTGCAAAGATCATATGCCCCAGTACAGGGGAATGCCAGGGCCAGGAAGCAGGAGTGGCTGGGTTGGGGAGCAGGGTGGGTGGGGGAGGGTATGGGGGCTTGGGGATAGCATTTGAAATGTAAATGAAGAAACTGTCTAATAAAAATGCCTTTAAAAAAAGAAAAATAGAGGTCATAATTTTGAAAGAGCAAGAAGGGGTATGTATATGGGAGGATTTGGAGGAAGGAAAGGGTAGGAGAAATGATATATATTATAATCTCAAAAATAAAAGAAATGGGCTGGAGAAATGTCTCAGAGGTTAAGAGCACTATATCCTTTTACTGAAGTCCTGAGTTCAATTCCCAGCAACAAGATGGTGGCTCATAATCATCTGTAATGTGATTTGGTGTCCTCTTCTGGCCTGCAGGCATATATGCAGGCAGAATACTATACGTAATAAATTAAAAAAAAAAGAAAAATAATTTTACAAAGAAGTTTGGTTTCTTCACATCCTTGCCAGCATCTGCTGTCACCTGAATTTTTGATCCTAGCCATTCTGACTGGTGTGAGGTAAAATCTCAGGGTTGTTTTAATTTGCATTTCCCTGATGATTAAGGATGTTGAACATTTTTTTCAAGTGCTTCTCAGCCCTTCGGTATTCCTCAGTTGAGAATTCTTTGTTTAGCTCTGTACCCCATTTTTAATGGGGTTATTTGAATTTCTGAAGTTCAGCTCCTCGAGCTCTTTGTATATATTGGATATTAGTCCCCTATCAGATTAAAGATTGGTAAAAATTCTTTCCCAACCCGTTGGTGGCCTTTTTGTCTTATTGACAATATCTTTTGCCCTACAGAAGCTTTACAATTTTATGAGGTCCCATTTGTCGATTCTTGATCTTACAGCACAGGCCATTGCTGTTCTGTTAAGGAATTTTCCCCCTGTGCCCATTTCTTCGAGGCTTTTCCCGCACTTTCTCTTCTATATATTTCAGTGTCTCTGGTTTTATGTGGAGTTCTTTGATCCACTTAGACTTGAGCTTTGTACAAGGAGGTAAGAATGGATCAATTCGCATTCTTCTACATGATAACTGCCAGTTGTGCTAGCACCATTTGTTGAAAATGGTCTTTTTTCCCATTGGATGGTTTTAGCTCCTTTGTCAATGATCAAGAACCATAGGTGTGTGAGTTCATTTCTGGGACTTCAATTCTGTTCCATTGATCTACCTGTCTGTCACTGGGATAGAACACAGGGCCCCCAATGGCAGAGCTAGAGAAATTACCTAAGGAGCTGAAGGGGTCTGCAACCCTATAGGTGGAACAACAATATGAACTAATCAGTACCCCCAGAGCTCACGTCTCTAGTTTCATATATAGCAGAATATGGCCTAGTCAGCCATCATTGGGAAGAGAGGCCCCGTGGTCTTGCAAACTTTATATGCCCCATACAGGGGAATGTCAGGGCCAAGAAGTGGGAGTGAGTGGGTAGAGGAGCAGGGCTGAGGGAGGGTATAGGGGACATTCAGGATAGCATTTGAAATGTAAATGAAGAAAATATCTAATAAAATAATTTTAAAAAGATGTTTGCTAAAATATTTATGTGATAAATTTATCAGTTTCTTCCTGTATGTCTTATTAATTTTACTTTACACTTAATACTGTTTAGTTAATGAAAATATGCTTAAATTGTTTTTTTATAGCTTTGTAGCTTTTTCAATATTAACCATTAGGTAGTTATCCTTTCAATACTTAAAATTGTGTCTATGTAGGTTTATTTCATATGTATTTAAAGTGGACAACATTTAATCTTCAGTATTTGCTGAATCTACATTTCTCTAAAGCATCTATTGAAAGTTAGTTTTCAGTTCGGCTAGTATTTAAGGCAATTACTTTTGACTTAATCTTCAAATTTAGCACATTTTGATCATTTACCTTTTAGTTCTACATTGAACTTTTTTTCAGAAAAATCCTAATTAGATATTAACCCTTTAATACATGTAGACTCATTTAAAGAATTAATTTAAAATATTTTATAGTCATTAAGCCTGAATGCAGGCATAGTTGATGTCACTATGGTGACACTATGGTTTACTACACTTTTCTACATTTAAATGGAAAACTTGAAATAAAATGATAGTACAAAGTAAATATTTTTTTTAAAAAAACCTTGAGCTATTTAGATTTCATCACTTACTTTGATCCCGTTTTTAAAAATATCAAAGCAGTAGAACAAAGCATGAGTTGCAAGACAAATATCTTTGTAAAATAAGTAAAATATTAGTTCTCACAGATTTTTTTGAATTATGTGTTTAAAATGAAAATTTAGACTTAAAATTACTCTGAAACTAAAGAAAGAAAGAAAATGATTAAGTGTTACACAGATCTCAAAAAAAATATCTGGTATGTGCAATGTGGAGAAATGGGTAGCATAAAAAGGCAAGGGAATGCCAACAGTACACCACAGAAGAAAGAAGCTTGAGTGGAATCCAGAAATAGTTGTTCTTCCCAATCAAAATAAATTATAAAAGACAAACCTGGTGTACAAAATGCAGCCTGTTCTCCTTAGCAAGGAAGAAATAATTGTTGGTAGATTGTTTAGTGGTTGGGGTTTTTTGTTTGTTTGTTTCAGTTTCATTTTTGTTGCTTCATATTTTTTTTTTACTTATTTTACTATGTTATCTGTTACCATTATTTGCTATACTTTCATCAAATCACATATATTTCTTTTTATTATGTTGCTTCTCTTTTTTCCTTTATCCATGTCCCTTCTTTTGTTGCCTATTATTAATATCTTCAACTTTAATAATATTTAAACTCTTAGTTTAGCCAGTAAATATGTTTCTTTTTTTCTTACCTTTTTTGTTGTGTAGTCGTTTTTCTTTTTCTATTATATTTTAATGCCACTGTTTCTTTTCTTGATACTTATTTGTTTTTGTTTTCCTGGAACTCATTATGTATTTCACACTGGGCTCTTGGGTTTTGGGATTGTAGACATGAGATATATCTTGGCTTTTCTTTTGTTTTTAAATAGTTGTTTTTTGTTATTGCTATCTGCTTTTTCATATGTGAGTGGAAGTGGAAATTATAATCTCAAGAGGAAGTTTTCCACTATAAATATCTCCATATGATAAAGGTAACTGCAAGAGATTTTTACACCAATGGAGGAACAAACTGTAATGCAAAAACACAATTCAAGGCATGGATGAGAAATTCGGAAACATGAGTTAGAAATTCAATTAGAAAATCGAGTTTCTGAAAGTGAAAATGAAAACAAATGAATTTGTTGAAAATGGAAAACTTAAGTCAAATTTTTAAAATTAGTAGAAACATTATCAGTAGACTTTTTCAAGCAGAGGAAAGAACATTAGAGACTGAAAATATACAAATGAAACATGACCACAACTTTCATAAACTCTGTGACATAATCAAGAGATCAAACCTAAGAATTTATGGAAAAAGGCCAAGCCACTGACATGGTAGAATTAAGGTCTCAGTGATGGGAGAAGGAGTTGGGCAGCTTAGGGAGGGGATAATGAGTGGAGCCTAACTGGTGACCTGAGATCCCAAGAAAACTTGAAGTGCATTCAGCCTGAGGAGCACTAGATCCCAGGAAAGGCAGGCAGGGAACTGAGTGGCCTAGGGAGGAAGAAGGATAGGTCTAGCCTTTGGATGTTGGGTCTTCTGGTTACCTGGTTGCTGACCCGTCCCAAGAAAATTAGATAGGGAGTTTCAGTTTCAAAGTCTGGTGATGTAGTAGATACAATATAGAAAGTATCTTCCCAAATATGACTCCAATAACTTAGAAAATTATAGCAAGAATTCCTATGTGAGATTTCATAAAATTTAGAATTATAGCAAATCAACAGAGTGATGACATTGTCCAGAATGGGGTGGGTACTTATCATGTGTTCATATGACAAGGCATTATTACTCATACCATACAAAGAAGTGAAAAGGTAAACACCGAAAGAACATATAATCCAACTAACAAATGAGAAAATTAACAGTTTTAAAGAGAAGTACAAATAGCCAACAAATAAATGAATAAACAATCAACATTTTTATCCATTAAAGAAAATCAAACCAATATTACTACTATCTCACTCTAGTCAAAATAGCTATCACCAAGAAAATAGGGAATACAAATGCTGCTGAGGTTACACGAGGAATGGGGGAAATTACCTTTGTAAATTGTGAATAGAAATTTAAATTTATCCAGCCACTGTGGAAACCAGTATAGAGCTTCCTCAAAAAACTAAAATAGAACTACTATGTTCATTCCTGTACTATTCATAATTTCCAAACTATGAAACCAACCAAAGTACCCCAAAACAGAAATAAATGAAAATATGGTATACATGTGTATATTTATGAATATAATAGATTATTGTTCAACAATAAAGAAAAACAAATATGTGCTATTTGTGGGGAAAATAGATCTTCATGTTAAGGGAAAGAAGTTAGGCTCAACAACACAAATATCAGATATTTCTCTCATATATGGAATCTCAATTTTTAAAAAATAGAAGTAGAAAGGTACTATTTAAGAAGACAAGGAGCAGCTGGAAAGTGGGGAACAAAAGTGTGTGCTGACAAAAGAAGTCACTAGATATGCACTCACTGATAAGCGTATATTAGCCCTGAAACTTAGAATACCCAAGATACATTTTGCAAAACAGAAGAAAACCAAGAAGGAAGACCATCGTGTGGATACTTCTTTCCTCCTTAGAATAAGGAACAAAATACCCATGAAAGGATATAAGCAGAGACAAAATTTAGAGCTAAGATGAAAGGATGGACTATCCAGAGACTACCCCATCCGGGGATCTATCCCATCATCAGCCACCAAACCCAGA
>NW_018391603.1:97563-144091 GCF_900095145.1 Mus pahari
GAGCCACCATGTGGTTGCTGGGATTTGAACTCAGAACCTTCGGAAGAACAGTCGGGTGCTCTTACCCGCTGAGCCATTCTCACCAGCCCGCCTTCTACAATCTTATATCTTCTTCTTCTTCTTTTTTTATTTTTAAAGATTTATTTATTATTATATGTAAGTACACTGTAGCTGTCTTCAGATGCACCAGAAGAGGGCATCAGATCTCATTATGGGTGATTGTGAGCCGCCATGTGGTTGCTGGGATTTGAACTCAGGACCTTTGGAAAAGCAGTCAGTGCTCTTCCCCACTGAGCCATCTCCCCAGCCCCCTTATATCTTCTTTATTGCTGAAGAATTTGATCAAATTTGGGTCATTAGGCACATGTGTAAGTATTTCTACTCATTGAGCCATCTTATTGTCTAGTAGAGAAATCTCTTTCTTGCATTTACCATTTATTATAAAAATATTACAAAGAATACAAGTAGACATGAATAAGATAAGTTATGGAGGAAGGAATACAGAATTTCCATGTCTTCTTTAGATGAATTACCTTCCAGGATCCTCTATGTGGGAAGCCTCCATTTGGACCTCTATCTAAAAGTTCTTTCAACCTGGTACTTGGGGATTGTTTTGTTTTGTTGTTATTGGATATAGAATGTGTAAGAGTACAAGGGTAGGTAACCTTAGATGTTGATCTTCAGAGGAAATCTATCTTGATTTTTGAGACATGGTCCTCATTGTCTTAGATTTTTCCAATTATTTTAGGCTGGCTGGCAAGCAAGTCCCAGGAATCCCCCTGTCTCCAATTCCCCAGCACTGGGATTAAAAGAACAAAGCACAGTTCCAGACTTTCTATACTTCTTGGGCTTGAACTCAATTTCTTATGCTTGCAAGCAACTTTAACAGTTGAACTGTATCTTCCCAGCCCTGTATATTTGGGGTTTTATGAAGGCCTCATTATATTATTTTAAGTGATTTCTTGTATAATTACACATTGATAATCAAATGAAATTTTAATCTCTCTCCTCTTTCTGAAGTTGAAAGTTGGGAAATTGTAACTAAAGGTCTAACCTTTTAATCATACTCTGGTCTTTTTGCTGACCAAACCCCATTCTGAAGCAGTATAGGAGTATCTAGTCATTAGTCATCTCATCACACAAGACTGTCACATTACTTTGGAGATATTTGTGGTTGTTTAAATTAGAATGACGCCTATAGACTCATATGTTTGTATACTTAGTTCCCAGTTAATTAACTGGGAAAGACTAGGAGGTGTGGACTTGTTGGAGGAGGTGTGGCCTAGTTGGAGGAGGTGTGGCCTTGTTGGAGGCGGTGTGTCACTGGGAGTAGTCTTTGAGGTTTTAAAAGCACCAGTCCTCTCTCTCTTTCCCTCCCTCCCTCCCTCCTTCTCTCTCTCCCTCCCTCTCTCTCTTCGTTGCTCTCTCTCTCTCTCTCTCTCTCTCTCTCTGTGTCTCTCTCTCTGTCTCTCTGTCTCTCTCTCTGTGTCTCTGTCTGTCTCTGTCTCTGTCTCTGTCTCTGTCTCTGTCTCTGTCTCTGTCTCTGTCTCTCTCTCTCTCTCTCCTGCCTATGGACCAGGATGTAACTCTCAGCTATGGGTCCAACACCTGTCTGTATGTTCAAGCCCCCAATTAAATGCTTTCTTTGATAAGAGTTGCTTTGGTCATGGTGTCTTTTCACAACACTAGAACAGTAACTAAGACAATGTCAAAGGATTTTTAATATCTTTGAGCCAGTATTTAGGATCAAAGATAAAGTACAGTCATGATAGTATGAAATAATATGTACAATGGTAGTCACATAAGATTATATCACCTAGTGATTTAGCAGCTTTTCTTGCTTATCTAGCTCTATGATATTCACACAATAAAATTGCCTAACGACACATTTCTTAGACCACATTTTTATCATTAAATGACTCATTACTTATTAATATTTTTTATTTTATTGCAGTATCACAGATAAATTCCCTAGTTATACCACCTTCAGGCAATTTGTTCTTTCTCTTTATAAACTGTGAGACTTTTCTCCTACGGAAATCTTAATTTATGTTATTTCTCCAGATAGGAATTTTCTCCTCTTACCTTTAATAGTCCTCTACCAGTAATTGTTTATCTTTAAGTTCAAAAATTATAGTGAGTTCTAGGGATTGAAGTCAGGATATTGGGCTTGGTAGCAAGCACTTTTACCCACTGAGCCATGCTGTTGGCCCGACTGTTTTCCATTGTATTTCCATTTTTGGTTGAGATAGTTTTTCAATTGTATTATATAATTTGTTCATTAACTCTATAACTATACCCATTCTTTTTTGTATTTTAAATGCCAATCTTCTATATCTCAAATATTATATTATTTTAATATGAGTCTGTCTTGATTTTATTTTTTTTGTTTTGCTCTAAGTTTTAAAAATCAAGACTGGAGAGATGGCTCAGAAGTTAAGAGCACATGATGGCCAGAAACACCTGTACCTCAGTTCCAGCGAATGCTATGATCTTTTCTGGCCTCTACAGGCATTACATGCATGTGATATACAGGCATACATGGAGTCAAAACACTTGTTAAACATCTTTTTTATTTGAAAATAAAGTTAAATGGCATATAATTTATGTACACTTAAATACACCAATTATATTTTGATGATATTTGAGAAAAGTTTATAATTATGTAACTATCATTTCTATCATTCACAAAATACTTTCAAGCTTCCCAGTCCTCAGCTCCATTTAATTTCTGCCTCTGTTTGCATTTGAATTCTCTGAAAATTTGAGTCATAAAACAAAACTTTTTTTGTGTCTGGTTTCACACTTAGCATTTAAAAAAAGCTCAGCACTGTTATCTTTTTGTGTATTGCTGATTCGTTCTTTATTATTACCGTGTGGTGTTTCACTGTATGGATATATTACCATGTGTTTATTAATTTTTGTTACTGAAAAATTTTGCTTTTTTTCCAAGTTAATGTTAATATAGCGCATTAATTTCTAATGACAAAATACCTGACCTAAAAAATAAAAGCATTTAAGGCGGATAATTTAATTTAACTCATAGTTTTAGAGATTTCAGCCCACAGTCCTTTGCACCATTGACTCTATAAAAGGCTTGTTTGCATTTTGACCCATTTTTATTGTTTTGCTTACCATGGTCATTATCATCATCATTATTATTTTCTATAGTTACTTGTATATTCTACATATAAATCTTATGTTAATTATAAGTTTTACAAGTGTATTCTCCATGCTTTACTTGTGTTTTAATTTTCAGAGTATATATTTTTTAAATTATGATTTGAAATTATAATTACATCATTTCCCCTTCCTTTCTGCAAACTCTACCTATACCACTCATTGCTCTCTTTCAAACCCATGGCTTCTTTTTCATTAATTGTTGCTATATACGTATATGTGTATATATGTTCTTAAATATATAAACACAACTTACTCAGGCTATATAATGTTACTTGTATGTATATATTTTGGGACTGAGCACTTGGTACTGGGTAACCAAATGTGTTTTGCTCTGGGTAAGACTATATATCTCTCACTCTTAGTATTTCTTAGTTGTCTGCCATTCTTTGTGAAAGGTTGAGGCTTAGTATGAAAGTTATAAACATGGATAAAGTTCAGTTTATCACTGTTTTTTTATCTTTTATGGATTATGGTTTTTGTATCCTAACATATCTTTACTTTTCTAAAAGTTAAAAATATTTTATCTCATGTTTTGTTATTGTCCATTTCATTTTTGTATATATGAAGTGTAATGTTTATTGAGCTTTCTTGTTTTTGTTTTTTTTAATTTTATATGTAGTCATCCAGTTGTTCCAATACCAACTGCTGTAAAGGATTTTCCTTTTTCCATTCAATTTTCTTTGCACATTTATAAAAAAAAATCAGCTAACCTTAAATGTGTGAGCTTCTTTCTAGATCATCTATTATGTTTCATTTACTATGTGACTATAATCCAGATCTGTTTTATAATTATTTTAGGTAAGTATATTATACATTAGATACAAGTAATGTCAATATAAGTTATTAATAAATATTATGAGATATGATTAACCAACACAGTCTTAGGAAAATTTTGACATTATGTCTCCAGTCAAATAGCCATTTTTATACTAAAAAGTAGAATAAGAGCACAGAATCTTTGGCATCCTGATTCCTTGGTTAAAAACCAGGCACAGTCAGGTTAAGTAACTTGACAAAGGTTTCAAGGTTTATTTATTTAATAATTGAACTTTATTATCTTCACTTTTAATCTCTAACATGTTTGTATAAAGCATTTTAATTTTTTATTAATTCTTTGAGAATTTTATACATTGTATTTTGATTATCTTAATCTTTCTCCTATATCTTCTCCTAGATTCACCTGCCATTCTTTTGAGTCCTCATTTTTTGGAAAACCTATCAGGTCCCATTAGTGCTGCCTATATACTCTTATATGTGTGACTATTAATTGGGGCAAGGGCTACACACTTAAAGAAAGCTAATTCTTCCTCTTTGGGCAGTTATCAGTTATCCAAAATTCCTCAGCTAGTGGTAGAACTTCATGCCTCTCTCCCTTGGGTCTCATGCAGTCCAGAATAGCCTTGAACTCTCAGTGTAGCCTTAAACGCCTAATTTTCCTGCCTTTACCTCTCAAGTTTTGAGATTACAGGCTATACAAAACATTGTTGAAGAAGATTTGAGTATCTTCCTACTATTAACAATTATGGCTAATAATACAATTTTGATCCTTTCCTTAAAACTGCAGATGACACCTTTTTTTCATCCCACTCATCTACTACTTCATGGAGCTCATTTCTAGGATTTTTATGTCAGTTATTGTTAGGAAAAACATTTATATGGTACTGAAACTATTAGTAAGGAACACCGAGAGTAATGTGTTTTTTAAAAAGCCACAAACCAATAAAGCATAGCATTTAAATAACTTCTAAGGAAATAAAAGTGTCCTTCTTTTGAAATTTCTAGTATCTGTTATGGGTAGGATAGCAATGAGTATGGATATCCTATTCTGGGTCTCTGGAATTTATAAAAATGTCTTTTCTAATTCCAAGTTATTCTACCAGTAGTAGATCCCTAGATAATGTGTTTTCTCAGTCATATCAAAATGAAACAAAACAAAACAACAAAACAAACAACAACAACAACAACAACAAAACCTTTGCCTACTTCTTGCCTTCTTAGCAGAAGCTCCTTTGTGGGCAATTTTCCTTCCTGGGTTTCCATGGCTACTATTTTTCTGAAGAGACATTTTTACCCCTTCCTTCTGTTGGGATTCAGACTGAGGTGTCTATTTTACATACCAAAGACAACAACCTGGCCTCCAGGTTCTCAGAGCATTCCTCAGTCTCTACTTGGCTTGGATGGCACACCCCACCCTCTACCCTTAACTTTCTGGCTCAGGGTCTGGGCTTCCCCTTCCCCAGAAGCTCTTCCCTACACAATCCAGACACTTTGGTCTCTCCCTCCCTCCCCCACTACAGTCTCTTTTTCTGCACTTCTACCCCCCCCACTCTCTCTCCACTCTCTTTATGCACTTTCCTTCCCCTTTCTTTCCGCTCTCTCGCTCGTGGTCTCTCTCTCTCTCTGCCCCCAATAAACTCACCTTTATGATTTAATTAGACTTGAAGGGACTCATTTCTTCAGTGGATAACTTATCACCCTCAAACCCAGATTAACCTCTGGAATGAGATCTAAGAGTTCTATAGAATTCTGGGTTTAGCCTAAGGCCAATGTTGTGGTTTCATGAGATAGGCAATCCTTTGCAATTCTATTTTTATGTATCAGTTCTTAATCCAGCAAAGGAAAATATAATCCTCAACTTATAATTGCCACTGAAGCCAAGTTCAGTTTTTTACTGCATTTTTTTCTTAAATTTTTAAATTACTTAAATGAATTTTATAATTAAATATATTAATAATATTGAGTATTTTGAGAATCATAATACATAAAATTTGTTCAATTTTTATATTCATGTCATTTCATACCCTAAAATATCATTAATGAATATTTAATACTATACTTATCTGTGGATCCTATATCTAATATTGAATACTAAATTATTTCAAAACATACAGAATATTCTTTGGGAATTAAGCATAGTAAAAGAGCATAAAATATTAAAAATAAATCATTAAGAAATATATCCAAAAGCCATTATATGATACCACTAACATAGTGAGAGACTATTTAAAATGCATTATATATCTGTGCACATTGTCTAACCATCAGTTTACTTAAAAAAGATTATCAGTGTTTCTAGGAGAGAAATTATTTTATCAGTAAGTATATTTTAAACATTTCAAAATAGCAAAAACTCTGAAGTTAAACATTAAGAAAATGCTAATTTCAAGCACAGTGAGAAAAACTATCAATAATATTTCCATTTTAATATTTTCAACTGTTAATATTCAACAAACAGAATAATTATTTTAAGCTATAGTTTGTTGTTATGTCTCCCTTTTCATTTCTGATTCTATTAATTTGGATACTGTCTCTGTGCCCTCTGGTTAGTCTGCCTGAGGGTTTATCTATCTTGTTGATTTTCTTAAAAAAACAGATCCTGGTTTTCTTGATTCTTCATATAGTTCTTTTTGTTTCTACTTGGTTGAGTTCAGCCTTGAGTTTGATTATTTCCTGCCATCTATGCCTCTTGGGTGTATTTGCTTTGTTTTGGTTCTAGAGCTTTCAGGTGTGCTATCAAGTTGCTGGTGTAAACTCTCTTCAGTTTCTTTTTTTTTTAAATTTTGTAATATTTATGTACAGAAAACTTAAGTGTACATTTAACCCAATTTAGTGGCGAGTTCTTTAGCCTTTGCCTTTTCCAGCTTGGCAATGCGAGCCACAGACTTAGGACCCAGGACATTGCCTCCCCAGTGGCGACTGATCTCATCATATCTGTCATTATAATTGGTCCTAATAGCTTCCACCAGCTTAGCCAGAGCACCCTTGTCTTCCGAGTTAACCTGTGTGAAGGTAACAGTGGTACATGTTTTCCTGTGGACCAGGCGCCCCAGCCTGGCCTTTCCCTTGATGATACAGTAGGGCACCCCCATCTTTCGACACAGGGCAGGCAGGAAAACCACCAGCTCAATGGGGTCTACCTCATGGGCAATCACCACCAGCTGAGCCTTCTTGTTCTCCACCAAGGTGGTGACTGTATTGACTCCTGCTCGGAGGACAGGTGGTCTCTTGGTTGGGACGTCGCCTTTGCCAGAAGCTTTCTTCTCAGCACGGGCCAGTAACCTTTGCTTCTTCTCTTGCTTTGTCTCTGGCCTGTACTTGTGGGCAAGCTTAAGCAGCTGAGTAGCTGTCTGCCTGTCCAGTGCCTGGGTGAACTGGTTAATGGCAGGAGGGACTTTGAGCCACTTGTAGAGGATGGCTCTTTGCCGCTGCAGCCTGATGTAGCGGGGGCCATTTGACAAAGTGCGTTAGATCTCTTTTGGGCTGGATGTCCTGTCCAAGTTCTTGGGCCTCTTCTCGAAGAGAGGGTTGACCACCTTCTTGGCCTCCTGCTTCTTGATGATGGCAGGGGCCGGGGCCACCTTCTTCCCCTTGGCCTTCTTCCCTTTGGGCATCATGCTCGGCTGCTGGAGAGAGCCAGTTTCTTTTTGGAGACACTATGAGTTTATCTCTTAGCATGGCTTTCGTTGTGTCCCATAAGCTTTGGTATGATGGGTCTTCATTTTCATTAAATTCTAAAAAGCCTTTAATTTCTTTCTTTATTTCTTCCTTGACCAAGTTATCATTGAGTAGAGAGTTGTTCAGCTTCCATGTGTATGTGTGCTTTCCATTGTTTTTGTTGGCATTTAAGACCAGACTTAGTCTGTGGTGATCTGGTAGGGTGTATGGGATTATTTCAATCTTCTTGTTATTTGTTGAGGCCTGATTTGTGACCAATTATATGGTCAAATTTGCAGAAGGTACCATGAGGTGCTGAGAAGAAGGTATATCCTTTTGTTTTAGGATGAAATATTCTATAAATATCTGTTAGCTCCATTTGGTCCATGACTTCTGTTAGTTTCAATGTGTCTCTGTTTAGTTTGTGTTTCCATGACCTGTCCTTTGATGAGAGTCAAGTGTTGAAGTCTCCCACTATTATTGTGTGGGGTGTGATGTGTGCTTTGAGCTTTAGTAAAGTTTTTTTATGAATGTGGGTGCCCTTGCATTTGGAGCATAGATGTTCAGAATTGAGAATTCTTCTTGGAAGAGTTTTCCTTTGGTGAGTATGAAGTGTCCACCCTTATCTTTTTTTGATAACTTTTAGTTGAAAGTTGATTTTATTTGATATTAGAATGGCTACTCCAATTTGTTTCTTGGGACCACTTTCTTGGAAAATTGTATTCTAACCGTTTCCTCGGAGGTAGTGTCTGTCTTTGTCACTGAGGTACGTTTCCTGTACTCAACAAAATGCTGGGTCCTGTTTACATATCCAGTCTATGTCTTTTTATTGGGGAATTGAGTCCATTGATGTTAAGAGATATTAAGGGAAAGTGATTGCTACTTCCTGTTATTTTTATTGTTAAAGGTGGAATTATGTTTGTGTGGCTATCTTCTATTGGGTTTGTTGAAAGATGATTTTCTTACTTTTTCTAGGGTGTAGTTTCCCATCTATTATCCTTGTAGAGCTGGATTTATGGAAAGATATTGTGTAAATTTGGTTTTGTCATAGAATATCTTGGTTTCTCCATCTATGGTAATTGAGAGTTTTGCTGGGTATAGTAGCCTGAGCTGGCATTTGTGTTCTCTAGGGGCTACATGACATGTGTCCAGGTTCTTCTGGCTTTCATAGTCTCTGGTGAGAAGTCTGGTGTAATTCTGATAAGTCTGTCTTTATATGTTACTTGAACATTTTCCCTTACTGCTTTTAATATTCTTTCTTTGTTTAGTGCATTTGGTGTTTTGATTATTATGTGACAGGAGGAATTTCTTTTCTGGTCCAGTCTATTTGGAATTGTGGAGGCTTCTCGTATGTTCATGAGCATCTCTTTCTTTAGGTTAGAGAAGTTTTCTTCTGTAATTTTATTGAAGATGTTTACTGGCCATTTAAGTTGGGAATCTTCACTCTCTTCTATAAATATCATCCTTAGGTTTGGTCTGCTCATTGTTACTTGAATTTCGTGGATATTTGGGCTTAGGAGCTTTTTGCATTATGCATTTTCTTTGACTGTTGTGTCAATATTTTCTATAGTATCTTCTGTACCTGAGATTCTCTCTTCTATCTCTTGTATTCTGCTGGTGATGCTTGCATCTATGACTCCTGATCTCTTTCCTAGGTTTTCTAAATCCAGGGTTGTCTCCCTTTGTGACTTCTTTATTTTTTTTATTTCCATTGTTTGATCTTGGATGGTTTTGTTTATTTCCTTGGCCTGTTTGATTGTGTTTTTCTGTAATACTTTAAGGGATTTTTGTGTTTCCTCTTTAAGGGCTTCTAGCTATTTACCTGTGTTCTCCTGTATGTCTTTAAGGGAGTTATTTATGTCCTTCTTAAAGTCCTCTATCACCATCATGAGAAGTGATTTTAGATCTGAATCTTGCTTTTCCAGTGTGATGGTGTATCCAGGACTTGCTGTGGTAGGGGAATTGGTTTCTGATGATGACAAGTAACCTTGGTTTCTGTTGCTTCTGTTCTTATGCTTGCCTCCCACCATCTGACTATCACTAGTGCTACCTGCCCTTGCTATATCTGACTGGAGCCTGTCCTTCCTGTGATCCTGGTTGTGTCAGAACTCCTCAGAGTTCAGCTGTCTTTGTTATCCTGTGATTCTGTGACCCTGTGATTCTGAGATCCACTATGTGTCAAAGCTCCTGGGAGTCAAGCTGCCTTTTGGACCCTGAGATCTTGGTGTGACCAGGCTCTTTGTGATCCTGTGATCCTGTGGTTCTAGGCATGTGGGAGAGCCTGGGAGTGGATCTTCCTCTGGGTGTTGTTGCCCATGTTCTGTTCAGAGTACTGGCTCTGACTGGAAGGAACCCATGCACTGGTCAAGTGGAGTTCCTGCGTGCCTGGGTCCCTCTGGTCCCAGTTACTTCTGGTGTTGGGGGAGATGTTGTGTCATTCTCACCTCTGATCCTTGATCCTGTGCATGTTAGACTGCCCAGGAATGGATCTTCCACTGGGTGTTATGGGACTGGCTGTGGAGATCACACACAAGTTCTGCTCAGGGCACTGGCCCAGACTGGAAGGAAGCCAAGTTCAGTTTTAAAACACACACAATTTATGCAAGGAATTAATATTGATTCATATTATCTGATAGATACATGTAGTGGCTATTCCTGGTTGTCAACTTGACTATATTTGAAATGAACTACAATCCAGAATTGGAAGGCTCACCAGTGAACCTAATCTGGAGACTGGGAGATAGAAGTTTCTGATCTGGATCTTGGTATGGAGATCTTGAGACACAGTGGTGATTGAATCCAGAAAATTAAGACAGGGAGATCTCCGAGTCCAAGATCATCTGGGATTAAAGGTGTGGTGTCACACACCTTTAATCTGGGCTACACCTTCTGCTGGGGACCATATAAGGACATTGGAAGAAGGGAGTCTGGCTCTCGCTCTCTCGCCTTCTTGTGGTTTGGGACTCAGCAACTGCTAGATCCTTGGACTTCCATTCACAGCTACTACTGAACCATTGTTGGGATTTGGACTGCAGACTGTAAGTCATCAATAAATTCCTTTACTATATAGAGACTATCTGCAAGTTCTGTGACTCTTGAGAGCCCTGACTAATACATCAGGTAAAAGATTATTGTATCCCATATGACTATGGATAATATTGAATACTATATATTTCACTATCACTGGCACTGTGTATTTCAGATGTTCTCATCACAGAAGGTTTTAAATGTTTAAAGTAATGGCTAAGTTAATTGGTTCAAACTTGGTCATTACTGTATTCAAAGCCATAACATCCTTTGTATATAAATATGTACAATTATAATTTATCAACATGCAATAAGAAACTTTTGTTTTAGAGATTCTATGTCACATCTGTGTTATGTATTAATTCCCCCAAACATAGTATTCCTTCAAATTTGTATGGAAAATATATAACAAACTGCCTTTGCTTTATTTATTTTACAAAATCTCTAGGCTTTGTTACCTTTGTTTTACAGATGAAGAAAGCAAAGCAAAAAGAGCATGGGATAAAGAGAGAAGCAGCATAGTATCAAGACAAGAGCTCTGGCCTAGATATCTGCAGACCTAGATCCTGTGCTCCTTAGTTCCTAACTCACTATGTGGTTATGTCTAAATCACATCCCCTCCCAAGACCTCACTATCTGCATTTACAGAATGCGGTGATTTGGCTTTCTCAAATCTGTTTACATAGTATAATCATTTGGGAGCTTTAAAATACATTATTTAACTCACTTCCAAATATTTTGATTTTAATTGGTCTCAGGATATTGTGACTTCCATAACACTACAATGACTCAGAAGAAACTAATCCAGGGAAACCATAAATACAGTCTGGAAGGAAGGAAGAGAAACTTGTCATTTAGTATAAGAGTCAAGAGCTACAGAGTATGAAGAAGTGCTCAAGGTCTGTCTGTCTGTCTGTCTCTCTTTCTCTCTCTTGGCATGAAGGTATAATACAGTCATTCTAGTTGAAGAACTATAAGGATTTAAAAAGAGTGTTTATAAAAGGAATTTGAAGAGTTAACAAATTAAAAGAATACATATTATGTGGTTAATTTTTAAAAGCTTTGTTTTTCTTTCTGGTCCCATGTTTAGCATTTCTTCTATTCTTTTCCTTCTTCCAATATGGTTTATGTATTATGATGGGCTTGGGTCATTCTTCTTAGGAGAGATGTGAATCTTCATTGGAAGGAAGCCATTGAGAAAAAAATGGAATAAAATTATCATAAAGATGAATGAGCCTTTCCTTGGATTTCTTTTGCAGCACTTTTGTCAGCATAGTGGTAAACTTCAAAGGTAAGGATTAAAGCTTGGTCATAGAAAAAGAGTCAAGGGATCCATTTATTCTCTCTAGTTTAGATTTTAGCAAATAGGTGCAAAATGATTTCTCAGGGTTCATAATGCTCCACCCCAGTTTTATTATGGTGGAAAAATGCATGTGACTTGCTTTAAAGTTCTTTATTAATAAAGCAGAATATTTGCCTATCTGGCTTTGTATACTTCTTTCTCTTAGTACTCTGTCACAAAGGGGTTAGTTAAGTTTTCCTGGACTTGAAGCTTTCAGATCCTTGTTATCAATATCATTTATCATCAGTGATTTACCAGCATGATTGCTATCTGGTACAGTCAAAAGGACTTTCTGATAGTTGAAGAATGACAGCTTGAGGACCTATTCTTTTTCAGGAGACTGGCTAACAAATATATCTGAGAGCAAACACATAAAACTTGGATAGCAATGACAGCAAGATCTTGAACAATAAGCAGCATCATTATCAAAATACCCTTCCTTGTCTTATCCATTTTGGCCTTTGAAAATAACAAAGCATCATGACCTTTGAAACCAACTGGATAGAGTGAAGACAGGGATATAGGCCTAGATTAGGATAAAGGGGTCAAAGACTGTAGTCTATTTAAATGTTATCAAACCTTAGTCCAGAAGTTCAAAAGACATACTGATGATTATATGTGATCCTCACTGAATTATGAGAGAAGACTGACGATTTGAAGTTTTAGAATTTTGGTTACACTCACAGCTAATAAAAAACTTGGGCAAAGTTTTTAATCTGAACAACTAGGAGTTTGTAATTGGTGTTAGAAATAACAAAGAGGGACTGGAGAGATGTCTCGGTGGTTAAGAGCACTGACTGCTCTTCTAGAGGTCCTGAGTTCAATTACCAGCAACCAGATGGTGGCTCACAACCATCTATAATGGTATCAGATGCCCAATTCTGGAGTGTCTGAAGACACTGCTCATATACATTTAATAACAATAACAATAACAACGATAATAATAATAGTAACAAAGAGTACAAAGGTATATGTTTGACTTTTCTAATACACATTGGAGTACAGATGTAAAACTGGCAGTTGGGCATTTAGAGAGGTGTGTTCAAAGAAGTAGTCCATACAGGAGAAATATTCTGAGTTCCTTCATAAATGATACTCAAAGAAAAGGTATCTAAAGGATACTTGAAGATGAAGAAGTGATGGGGAGAAAAGATCTAACAAAGGACACACAGAAGGAGCAGCTAATGAAATAAGAGGAAACCAAGAAAAGAATAATATTCTAAAGTCAAAACAATGAGCATGCTTTTAGATGTACTATAGTCAGATGTTCAGATGGGTCAGATAAGGACTATGAAGTAACCTGGACTTCATGAAGTGGAAGCAATTGGTAGAACAGTTTTGTCAGATCATTTTGAGTTAATGACCTAATTTATTCATTCATGTAGTTTTTTTCAGAATTCTCTTATATATTTTTTACACAAAGAAGCAAGGATTAAATTAGTACAATGTACCGCATACTTTTGCTATCAATAAAAATGAAAGCATATCAATGGAATGCTTTTAGCAAATGCTTTGATTCTATGTGTGTACAGTCTGTAGAATGCAAAAAACCATTATGTATCAAAATAAAAGATATTATAACTCTTAAAATGTGTCTGTGATATCTTAACTGGATGGCAGAAATAGTTTTAGTCAGTAGCCTTGATTTTCATGATTCCCTAGAAGGCTCATGAGTTAATGTGTAGGTCACACTCTTGTGGTATTATGTGGTGGTAGAAAAATTTTTGTGGTGCTAGAAATGGAACTCAAGGATTTTCGTATGCTAGGCAAGCACTCTATAACTGAGTAGTTCCATGCTATAACCTAGAATTTTTCAGAGGTGTGGCCTAATAAGAGGACTTTCAGATACTTGGGCATGCCTTTGAAGGGACAGTTTGTACAATGGTCCTTTACTCTTTATCTACAATGGTCCTTTACTCTTTATCTATTTACTATCCACTATAAGGGGAGTTACTGCATTTTCCAGGATTTTATGTCATAATTTACTGCCTTCTAAAGGCCTAAAAATCAATGGCCAGATACCATGTACTGAAATCATAAGCCATGATAAACCTTTCTTCTTAAAATTTGAATATTTTAGATATTTTATTATGGTGATACAGTTGACAAATATACCAGTCAAGAAATTTATTTTCCTGTTTCAAAAATACCTAATTTAATCACTTTTGCTGAATTTATTACCCCATTTTCCTGTTATTATGCTCAATAACCTAAATGAATATATGTATACTCATGCTTGTATTATTTAAGTAGTTCACAAAAATGAAGTAAAATTCTATGCTAAAAATAAGGATATTTTGAAACTTTTCAACTCCTTTAGTTGAATTAGGGACTTCATGCCCATGTTGGGGAAATAAGGCCTTCAAAACAAATCATCTGTGAGCGCAGTATAGCCCTTTGAACTTTAGAGATAGTATATTGTCTCTAACACACTTTAAAATAATATGATTAAAATAAGGCATAATAGTGCACAACTTTAATCACAACACTTAGAAAGCTGAGGCTGGTAGATCTCTCTGAGTTTGAGGTCAGCCTGGTTTACACAGTGGGTTCCAAGACAGCTAGGGATATATAGGAAGACACTATCTCAAAATGATGGAATGTGGTAAAAAAAAATTAGGCACCAATATGGCAGCACCATAAATCTATAACACTTCATACCCACACATATGCCTTGCTTTTTGTAGTAGAATAACTACAGTGCCTCTTCATTGCTGCCAAATTACATGGCACATGTATACAGTCACATGTATACTCCCCAGCATCAAAAAGGAGTTCCTATAACATAAGAAGGTATATACAAGATGAGAGCTAGCAGATAAATCCCTTTCCCAATATTGGGATGTATAGAGATGTAGTCATTTCATTTGGCCTGTTATAAGAGGTTGAAAAATTAACTTGTCATGAAATAGATTATGCTAAATGTTATTATATTTCCTAATATTTGCTATACCTAACTCACCGCTATTGTCCCCACTTTTGTTTACATGGATTGTAAATCAGCTTTAGCTTCAAGTTCTATTTTCTAGGAAACCTAAGTTAAGATACCTGAAATTTTAAAGATGAAAATAACTCTGGATTCAAATCAGAAATTTGTAATGTCAACATTTTTGGAAACAATACAACTAAAATATATCTGTAATTGTTGCCTTGTTCTTAACATAGGATCATGTTTATTTTAACTAAGGTGATAAATGGAGTGTAATTAAGAGAAGAACTAATCAATATTGAGACTTGTTACTCTGCAATGGTTTACACCATTGAGAATTGCTATACCTGACTCTGGAACATGGACTTGAGAGCAAAGCACCTAGGTTCAAATCTTAGTTCCACATTTAACAAGTTCATTAATAATTCTGTGCTTCATTTTCTCATCTGTAAAATGGAGAAGGGAATAGTACCTATATTATGCAGTTACTCTGAGGATAAAATGAGATAATATAGTTATTGTTAAATAGAGACAATAAACTATCATGCTCACTACATAGCAGTATAAAAGAGTGTTCTATATTTATTATAGCTATTATGATAAAGGAAGAATGACCTGAAATTAAAAGAAAACTTTCAGCTAATGACATAGAACACATATCAAGGCACCAATATGTGGAAAGCAGAAGAATTAGGTGTAGAATGAGTTAACTGAAAGGAAATGCCAAGCAAGAAACACCCATTGATACATTCATGTTTATGTGGTACATATCACAAAGCAGAGAAATAATGAAAACAGAACCACTCTGAAGGATTTAGAGTTATTTTGTATATATTTTAAATATACATGTGCAATACATTAAAATATATAGAGATGTGTGATTATATATTTACATATATATACATATCTATATGAAACCACAGAAGGGATACATATGCGCACTCACATGTATATGTGCATACCTCAACAGGACCCATCTCTATGTAAACCAGATGCAGTCCATATCAGGCTAACTTGGACATAAGTAAAAGCCCTGACTCGGCAGCAGATTGCATTTAAGAACCCTTCAGTTTCTTCTACCAAGTATAAGGCCATTTAAAAATACACTGAGAAGAACTCCTCTGGGTGTATGGCAGAGCCCAGGGCCCTTCTGGCAGTGCACAATTTGCCTGAGTAAGGACTGCAGGGTTGAAATATCAAGGAGCTATTAAGAAGGGGGTTGAAACTAATAAGCAAGCATCCATAGTGTAACTTTAGCTCCAGAACAATGCACTAGTATCAGAGAATCCTTAGATATCTGGACTCTAAGCAAATTTTGGACAGAAGCAGCAAGAAGTGTGTGTTGCTACTCATCACCACCCAGTGTTACCCAGATAACTGAGTATAGCTTTTAGGAGTAGATAAGTTTGAAGTACATTAGGCAGAGTTTTAAAGATTAAACACAAATTATTTAAGTTAAAGGATTTAAAAGCAACATCAGAGGTTACAGGTATTCAGGTATTGGTTTAAGGTTTATAAATGTTCCAAGAAGCCTAATTTTATATATGGCACCATTTGCAGCAATATCATTAACAATATTAATAACCATCATAACATATTTATATATACAAAAATAGGACAAAGCAGTTCTACAAGAGGAGATGTAAGAGAAGGTATGTGGCTGTGTGCAACCCAATGTCAATATACCTCAGGAAGTTTCATAGCCAATAAAGACTTTGTGGCATATGTTTCTGCAGTATATATCCAACAAAGGGACATGGAATTACCTTTCTTCCTCTTGTGCATGATTATGCACTTCTCCTCACGTCACCCTGCAGCACACATCCATGCATACTTTAAAAGAGATGATACATAGAGTCTGGAAGTCTTAAACTAAGTTGGAGCACCTTGATTTCAAGCAAGTGCCCACAATATCTGTATTCCTTGATAAATTTTGGGTTTACTTACAGAGGGAAACTATATAATTCTCATGTCTCTTAGTAGCAGTCTTTTGCACCCTGCCATCACCATTGCAGCCTTTTCCTTATTGACAGGGGTTCGTAGCACAGGCTCTTTGTACATTTTATGAGGGGAGTCACTTCTGTGCTTTACATATCTTTCATCTCAGTTGTTCACTGTTGCTGAAATCTAGGTTCTTAGGCGGCTACCATTGCAGACAAAGCAAGGAGGGAGCACAGTGTGTGCAGCAAAGTGTAGATGCAATGGCGAAGATACAACTTGGTTAAGGTTTCTTTATATTGTCCCCCCCCCCACACACACACATTTGAGTTTTTATAAGGTGACAGAATCAAAGGTGATATCCATTGGGGGTAGCCTCAATACCCAGCAGTTAATTAACTATTAATTTTTCACTGCAGAAAGACCACTATACTAACTTCTTATGGTTTTTGAAAAGCAATTGGAAGGGAATCATATTCTGGAAATGTTAAGAGTCCTAAGAAAAAGTTCAGTGAGCCAATATATGAAGGAGAGAAACAATGAAGTAGGAGTCAGAAGGCCCATGTTCCTGTCAAATTCTGTTACCAATTCTAGTATGTGGCCTTGGGCAATTCCCTTCCTGTTTCCAGACCTCAGTTTTCCCATCTGTAAAATTACAACATTGAACTAGACTAACATTTAAGATTCCTTCCAGCTCTAAAATTTTATGACTTTAACATCCATTATTAAGACCTGAGCCATGCAGTCTCAGGGAAGTTAGCTTCTAAGAGAGAACATACCTCTGTAATATCCTTTGCTTTGTTCATTTAGCTATAAAGCACGTCTGCCTTTGGCACTTGGGTCAGACATACAAAGTTATGAGCATCCTGATTTACTATCCTACTCAGCATGCTAGTAGAATCTGTCAGTACTATAAGTTGGTTATCAGGAAAAGGAGAAAAACACTCCAACTAATTGAATTTGGAAATTTAGGAGAGCTTCGTACGCTCACAAACAGGTGGGTGTGCTTGTGAATGCATACACACATTGGGATATCGACTATTGGTAGCAATCAGTTCATTACAATAATCCATTTCCCTTAATACAATTTAGTAAATGGTATAGCATAGCAAAGTTTGGCATCTAAGAAAACACATATAGAAAAACACACGTCAGAGAAAAAGAGGGAGAGAGAAACAAACAGATATCAAACAAAATAAAAATATAAACAAAGATTAGTCTTAGAAAGCAGAATAATAGAAAGGTAGGGAATAAAGAAATGTAGCAAAGTAAAAGGAGAGACTGAAAAAGAACAGTACAGGATAATGAAAGAAGAGACAGGAAGATAGAAAGGAAGGAAAGATGAAGGAGAGAGGGTCAGGGAGGAAGGGATGAAAAGAGGCGGGTAGAAGTTATATTCCCTGGAAGGTTGAACACTGTTCCACATGCACCTATGATGACCATCTTAGAAGAAAGTCTTCAAAGGCACTGTGGAAAGCAGAGTGACAATCAGAGCCTGCGCCGAGAGGCATTATCTTGGGGAGCCCCTAAACCTCCACGTTGCTGGCTCTGTCAGTCCTCAGTGTCCAAACCTCATGCCCATATATCACCTGAATTTGCCATGACAGCCATAAAAGCTGAGCAGGCTGGGTGTCAGAAGATTGAAGAAAAGTGGGATAGATATTGTGAAAAAGAACAAGGCATCCTGCACTAGGATATATTTTGCCATTCTCCTGATGCCACAGGAACAAAAGAGGTGAGGTCCTAACTTTGGCTAGTTTATTATCTCACACCCTCCCCCAAACATGAGGCCTATGCATTACTGAAGATGGTCAGAAGGAGAACACTCTGGATCCATCTTGTAGAAAGGTCATACAGACTTTTCTTGGGCCTTGGGGAAGGGTGAGCTACTAGAAGAGATTTTTCTGCACACAGTGTTGGTGTGCCTCTTACAGCGGCAGCCTGGTCGACGGAGGCTATCATAGCCCTGCTGGCACAGATGGAGGCATCCACGGGTAGGCAGGTAGCAGCACAAGCAGGGTAAGAAAAGGGAGATGAGACTCATGGCTGCCCAGCGAATGAAGCAAGAGCTAGGCCCACAGGAGCAGGGCTCATCAGCGCAGTTGTCTTCATCATCAGTGGAACAGTGGTAGAAGAGGCCCTTGACACAGCAGAGGCAAGTGCCATAATCAAGGAGGCTCTCAGCAGAGCAAAGGCAACGCTGGTTGCACATCCAGCAGGAGGGCAGAGGGCGAACCGCTGTGCAGGGGACACACTTGCAGCGCCCACACTCCTCGCAGATAAAGAGGTGATCACTGGGATGCACTACAGATTGCTCAGCTTCTCCCTTCAGAGCACCATCGACCTTTGGGTGGGCCCCTGCTCCAGGCTGGGTTCTGATGATGGAGTGGCCTGAAGGAGAGGGTGTAATGCTGGCCAAGAGCCTTTGATCAGAGGCAGTGGTGCTTTGGGACATTGAGCTGGAAATACTAGACTGGCTCAGATGCTGAGGCAGGGGCTGCAGCTGATGGCACTGGCTGATACTGCGTGGGAGAGCAGTAGGAATGGTAGCCAGGGACCAATCAGATTTGTGGGTTTGCACAATAAGGGAAGGGCTGGAAAGAGCTTGTTTACAGGGTGCTGGAGGCCTTTCCACATAATCATTGCTAGCGTGAGTAGAGCGCAGCTGTTCAATAGGCAGAATTTGTTGGAGCTCATCTATCACTGTGGCATCCATTTTGCCTGGATTTTTGAGCTCTAAGTGATTTGAGGTCAGAGTGGCACTTGCGGTGATTAAAAAAAAAAAAAAAAAAGCCCTTGTAGTTAAATGGACTTCAAAGCATATCAGAAAATCCTAAGAGAAAAGAAATACAATGTGTGAGAACATACAAGTCACAAGTTTAGGGGAACCAAGAAAAAGTTAGGATTTATCATCATTTCATCTTTTAAATGCTCTATTATATGTTTCATTTAATACTTTTATTTTGTAAGTGAACTTACTCATTTTCAGAAAAGTCTGGCCATTTTATTCAAAGGATGAATTGGTTTGAGAGCAAATGCTAGATAATTAAACTTTTTTGTATTCTGTCATGTGATTAATATAAGTTTTGAGAATCTGAATTCTAATAAAAATAGAGTCAAATGTTAAAAACAAAGGTCATTTCCTAAAGCAGTATTGAAGCAATAGAGGAAACTTCAAAGGTCTACCAAGAGAAGTTGTTCATATGTGTACATGGACATGTATATATTCAACCATTCTCCTGCCTCAGCCTCCTGAGTAGCTGGGACTATAGGTATGCATTACCACACTCAGCTTCCAGAATCAAACATTTTAAAATATACAACACTGGGTTGTGTAGTGACAACTATATCAAATTATAATACAAGCCCTGAACTATTTTTAAATATCACAATAACTATACAATTATGTTTACGAAACAAATACTTCACAGACTGCTTTCCTCTACTTTACATCAAAAATGGCTTTTGTAAAGAGATGTTCTCATACTATATTTAAGCTTAGTTGAACATTAGAAGATACATTCTTACATCTTTGTTGTGCCACAAATGGTTGTGTAGTCCTTCTCCTGAAGGCCTTGATATAGGTAGAATCAACAAATGGTGACCATGCAGAAAATATTTTACAAGTAGTAGACTCTTGTACCTAGAAGACTGGATGTTCAAAAAGGAAATGGAAACATGAATCAAAGAGACAACATGGAACATCACGACGTAAAGATCATTAGCATGAATACAGTACATATTTGAAATCTGTCAGATTTTAAGTATCTTCAGAATGAACTAATTACTCATACTGTTATATAATTTGGATAGATTGAATAAATAATAAAAATGAACAGAGAAATAAAAAATAGTATCTGATTAGGATTCTATAATAAAAGCAAACAACACTGAAATAGGCCCAAAGTGAAATAATCATGGGGAAAACAATGATACAGTTCAAAAAGAGTTCAGCAGCTAATAATGGCTACACTTTGGAGGCTTTTGAGGCTATATTCTCATATAAATCTGATTAGCTAAACTTACATCTGCTTAAAAATTAGATAAACATAATGGATGCCCCATGACTCAATTATGTATGATACTTTTGTCAAATCATTTGCTTTCTTTTGGCCTCAGTTTCTCTACCGATATAATTATAGGGGTGGTCTAGATTTCCAAGGATACTGCCCCATAATGGTATATATTTCTATATCTATGTAATTTAATCAGTTTGTTCATCCACACCATCTACATTTTCAGGTTCTTGAGGGTAAATTGGGCAAAGTGCCCCTGTTTGTTTGGACAATTAAAAAACAAAAATAGATTCACTTCCTAGCACTTAAAGTCCTTGCAACTTTCCACCCATAGTTTTACTAAATCTTTATACAGTCATAGTCTTAGCACTGGAAAGAAATAGACAGTATTCATCAGACATCTGAATAAACAAGGACATACTATTCATCTGGGTTGTAGATTATATGTGAATATAGAAACTTTGGGCTATGATAAGTATTTGACAAAATTATAAGAAATGGGCTTATGTCCAACTCATCAAATACATGATGGGTGGAGTCATTTAAATCTTGTATACTTTTAATATAGCAACATATGCTGGGTATAGTTAGATATATCAACTTCTAAAATACATGGAAAATGTCAAGAAATAGTTACATGAGATAATCATATTATATTCCTAAAACAGGATTACAGTGAAGTCACTGAATACTCGGAGGCATGTCCACAAAGTTGAAAGCTAAACTCGCTAGAATCTAGGTCATAATATAAACAATTTATAACCAACAATAAAAATATCTAAGGGGGCTTCTATCTGGTACCAGAAGGTCGCATGGTGTTTAGGTTAAAAAAAGGTATATTAAAATAGTGGCTAGACTTTTCAAAAATAAGAGATTTTGTTGCATGATTAAAGAAATCTACAATAATGAAGCATTGGCCTCAGTTACAGTGTCTGCCAGTATGAAATTAGTTTCTTCCTGTTCTTAATTTTTTTTATTAGAATGGATTCTGAGATCTAATATGGGCAGTTAGGATTGTAATAATATTAGGATTTGGTGTAGTAATTAAAGACTGGATGACAATAAACATTTTTGATATTCTGGCCCTGCTGAATCAATCTAGCTAAAAAAGGTAAACTGAAACAATAGGCATATTCTACAGCAGAAGATAAGGGGGGAATACTGAAAAACAAATATGCAAGATACTACTTGTAGACTAGACGAGAAACTACCACGACATGCGTCCACCCATTAAAAAGCCATTCTTTGTGAGTAGCAACACTTAATAAACTGCCTGTGGTCAATTTGATATTTTGATAAAAGACAAAGAATATACATATCACATATTACTAAATAGCAGTCAATGTGGTTATGAGTCTTGGTCGTATAGTGATGGAATCTAGTGATTTTTGTCACGTAGTACCTCTGAAAAGTAATGAATGATGCATTGTAACCCACCCCTGTCAGTCTTGCTGGCCAGGTGCTCACAGCTTTCTGAATAGTTTTTCTATAGTCATGAAATTTGCTATATTCAACCTAAACAGAAATTTCCTTTCTTATTTAGGAACTAGGAAGCTAAACTATTCATGAAATGGTAATGTTTATTAATAAAAGAAAATGCGTTTTTCTCTCTAAAATCTAAAATCTGACATGCTGAGACAAAACTTGAAAACTTTTCTGCCTAAAGCTTTTCTAGACTGATGCCCTAAGACATTTCTGAATTCTATGATAAATCTTTTTTTTTTTTTTGATAGAGTGTGATTCAATGTTGATTTTTAAAAAGACGGGAGAAGAAAGAATGAAGGACTGACTGCTGTTTTCTCCCACTCTTACAGGCTCAATGCTGTTTTGTACTTTACTGTGTAAATGGCTGTGAGGTGTGTTTTTTTTCCCCCTCTGTACTCTGCTGTTATATACACTTGTTCTCAGAATAACTGAAAGCAAACATAGGGGGAATTTCTGCTATGGCTTTATATGTTTTCTTAGTTCTACTATTCCAAAGTCTGCTCTCTAAAAAATCCTTCTCTGTGCAAAAGCATTTGCATCTCTATCAAAGCACACACCCCTTACAAATACCAAGTTGTATATAGTTTACATTACTGACCTCTCTGTTACTGACTGGGCCTCCCTCCTACCGCATACATCTTACTAGAGCTGCCAGGTCCTCACCACATTTAACTCTTAACTTGTCACATTGCTACCCCAATCCTATTCATTACTTTAATAGTTTCATTAAGACTTACATAGTTTATTTCAAGACCCCGAGCCTTGCAATTTTAAGAACTTGATATTATTAAAGATATAGGTGCTTTAGTGATGAGTGGTGTAGAGAAAAATCGTAACACCAAACACATTTATAAGCTTCTAATGGTGAGGAAAATTCTAAGAAGTTAGTTATTCATTTAAGACACTAGAATCTTTCTATAAGCCACAAATTATTTTCTAAGACACAGGAATCTTGGGTTATGGTCTTAATGCTAGCTTTACTTTGCTGTGCTACTACAGGCCAGTGACCTCTCTGTTTCTTCATCTGCAAATGAAGAGACATATAAGTCAAATTTTTAAAGCCCGTTTTGCCCCGTTCTAAATTTTGTGCTAGGTTTTGGCTGCATATCTAAGTCTTAAATTTTTTCATGAAGAATTAGTCTTCTTTCTTTTCAATCCTTTGCTTCTTTACTACTTAATTTTGAGTAGATATCTCGAAATCCAAGTCATTCAGAACAATAGATTATGTTTCACAGCTACAGACATAAAAACAGAACACAAAGAAACAAAATATCTAGAAATTTACATTATTACTGCATGTTAGAATTAAAGAGACAAGGGTATACTTAACTGTAGATGAACTGCTAGTCTGTGCTTTATTTGTATTTATGTATGCAGATGATTTGTTGAAAACATGCTTTAATATATTATATACTCCAATTCATGTGCTAACACATTGCATTACAGGGAGGTTTTAATATGTGCAGAAAACAACAATAATTTGCATTTCAAAATATACCTTAGTACAGGCTTCAAGATTTGTTTTCTGTTCATTGAACTTTATTTGCAGCTTTCATAGGTGACTAAATTAGATGTGTGGAAGGAAGTGTATTTTAAATCATTGCCCTAGCCTAGCAAATGGGACTAACTAACAAAATTTTGACTAACTAGATATGCGCACAGGTTCTTATTTTGGACAAAATTCCCATATGCCACATACAGATATGTACACATATACCCAGGCATGAATCCAGAAATTTCTAAATCATTGCTCTGACTCAATGTAAGTGGGGGGTTATGCCGTGTCAGCTTGCGCCATTTCTTCCCAAGGCAAGGTGATGTGATGAAATCCGAATGATGCACAGCCCAGACTTGTGAGCCAATAGCAGACTAGCCCCACGCTGACAAGGATGCCCGCTGGGCAGTCAGACTGGCCTCAGCACTGGCTTTTCCTACGTCCTCACCTTGGGTGGTTAGGCTGCACTGTAAGGGGCTTAGGCAAGCACCAAAATGCATTAAAGGGCAACAGACTATACATTAAATTGGCATTTGGATAAAAAAAAGGTTCATACTGAATTCCTATTTTGATTTCCAGTACGGATAATTTTCTACAGGAGCTGATTAATTTAAATGTCATTTTAAGGGTTTACATTTTATTTCATCAAGGCGCTTTCTTGTGTGTGTGTGTGTGTGTGTGTGTGTGTGTGTGNGCGCGCNCACACACACACACACACACACACACACACCGCAGGCTGGAATGAATGGCAATCTGTGCATTGCATAGAAGGAAATCTGAAGTCTTTAAGAGCTAATCCCCGTGGCTTACCTTGAGAAAATGGTTTATCCATGCCGAGAAAAGCAGGAGAACTAATGCTCGATCTGGCTCAAAGGATCTCTTCTCCTGAGTCTTTAGGTTTCTCCACCTCTCTTCGGAAAGTCTGAATGAAAACTCCTTTAGTGAAAGGGAAGATTAAAACAGAGATAGTTCTGTCTTGGTCCCTCCAGCACAGCAGGAAAGAGAGAGAGAGGGAGAGGGAGAGGGGGAAAGAGGGAGAGAGAGGGAAAGAGGGAGAGGGAGGGAGAGAGGGAGAGCAAAAAATCGGCGGTGTGTGTGTGGGGGGGGAGGTGAAATTCAGACCTGTAGTAGCAGACACACCGTATAGATTCTACATGCAGAGCTGAATCTTGATGCACGTATTCCCCAAAGAAAGCTCAGCAGGGTAAGTTCACCTCCTCCTCTTCTTTCTCCTCCTCCTCCTCCTCTTTCTCCACCTCCTTCTCTTTCTCCTCCCCCTCCTCCTCCGCCTCTTACTCCTCCCCCTTCTCCTCCTCCTCCTCCTACTCCAGTTTCTTTTTCCCCCTCCTCCTCCAATATTTTTCTTCCCCTCCTCTTCCCCTCCCCCTCCCCTTCTCCCCTTCCTCCTTCCTTACCTACTCCCCCACCTCTCTTTGGTCCCCACCTCCACCTCCGCCTCTGTCTCCTCCAATCTGTCAGAAGAACCGAAGCAGCAGAAACTGCAGTTGTAGACACAGGGTATCTCAACGGAGCAATAGATACCGCTAGTGGTGTGATTATTTATACAGCTCTGGGTGTGTTGGTATATGATCTGCGGCAGTACGCGTGTAGGGTGAGGTTGCACTGTGTGTTCAGCTCAGCTAGCTGGCTGTTTTGTGAATGCAGATGGTTTCTGGAGGTCTTGTGAATGGGTTATAGGGGAGGATGGGAAGGGATTTATTGCTCCTTGCTATAATTTCTTTCTCTCCTCCTCTCTGTGTCGTGGCTTTCCCGGAGCTGTAGCTCTTAATGCTTGGCTAAGTGGCGTCATCCAGCTGAAATTGAATCGACCCATTAGAACTCCCCATAGGAATCTCTGTATCCGGTCCCTGGGTAATGACTGAAACAAAATTTAAAGGGGAGTGGGGTTGCGGGGGTGGATAATAATTTTAAGGGGGCCTTATTTAAATATCTCTACCTATCACAAGACACTCAACATTTGCTGGTCATCTGTAGTTTCAATCTGATAAAGACTGAGCTTCTCCTTTAAGGGCTCCCCCCCCCCACCTCTTTTCCTCATTCATTCCCACTTTTTTTTCAGCACTAATGATTGTCCATCCATCATCCTCTGGGAAACCATTACCCAACCTACATTCCCTTTCTTCCTTCAGTGTGTCATAGATTTAACAACAAATATTTATTAAGTGCCTTCCTTTGTGTTAGGTGTTCTGGATTCCTGCCTTTATAGAGCCTCTTTGGGACTGTCCAAGTTCTCAAAATAAAGCAATAAAGCAACCTTAATTTACTCTTAGAGAGAAAAACAAATATCTCTGTAAATTATCTTCAGCCCATTATTTAGTTTAATAAGAAGGGGGATGTCTTCCTTCTCACACCCAGAAAGAAGCATTAGAACAAAGTCAAGCCTTATATTTAAAATCAAATTTTCAGTCCTGCTTCAGTGGCAGGAACTTGGCTGTCAACATTCTTAGGATGCTTTAGTTACCCCATCTATAAAATTAAGATAGCAAATGGTGACAGTTCAGACTAAAACAAACTTGTGAGTCTGGAAACTCAGATTCTTAATTTTTCTTTAATTCCTTATGTGACCTTTGCAATTTACTACCTCTCTAGAGCCCTAATTTCTACATTAACACAAGGAAATCTGATTTGGTAATTGCCTTGTCTAGCTTTGCCATTATATTATTTACACCCTTTCAGGAGTATTAGAACAATGGAAACTTTAAAAATATATGTTTGTGTGTCTATATATAAAAGTTCTTCAGTTTTTTCTGTTGCTATGTCAGATGTATGTATAATACTTATGTACATGTATAACTTACAAGCAACTCTAAATGTGTTTTCTCCAATTAGAATTACCAGTCAAGAGATTTTCCTATGTAAATTCTTCTCTTTTATGGTTAAATTCTGTCACTACACTTGAAGTTATTGAAATTATGGAAACCATAAAAACTAAACTAATGGTTTTTATGTAGGTAAAAGGCTAGTAACATTAATTTAATAACTTTATTGTATATCAATTATGTGCCAAACACTTATAACTAGATAGACCCAGGGCAACAGATCAACATTCACAATTTTGGCTTCTCAATTTAGGAGGTATGTATCTGACTTTGGAAAGTTCAATTAACCCCCTAGCCTATTTCTTAAAGTAGAAATAAAAGTAGTTTCTATATCATAGGATTATGCTGTTGTCCTGTAATTTGAATAAGGTCTCACATTTAGAAGTTTTATCATGTGACTGGCATATGCAAAGCGAATGGTGACTGTGAATTTTAAAAGTTGTTCTTAATTCAGCCTATAAGAACATCAAGAGATGGTTTTATTTTTATTTATTTATTTATTTATTATTTATTTATTTATTTATTTATTTATTTATTTTTGGTTTTTTCGAGTCAGGGTTTCTCTGTATAGCCTTGACTGTCCTGGAACTCACTTTGTAGACCAGGCTGGCCTCGAACTCAGAAATCCGCCTGCCTCTGCCTCCCAAGTGCTGGGATTAAAGGCATGTGTCACCAAGCCTGGCAAGAGATGGTTTTAGTTAGAAATCTTTTAAGTTTTAAAAATGTCATCTTATGTGCATTTATATAAATGTACTGAATGAACCAGGGTCCTCTGCAAGAGCAAGTGCTCTTAACCTTTGGGTTATCTTTCCAGGCCCACCTTTCATTGTTTTAAGATGTACATTTAAATTTGAATTGGTGAGTTGCCTAATTAGTTTTTCTTTTATTCTTTGAATCTATATTAAGGTAACAAAACCAACCAATATTATTCAACCTCACAGTTTAGGATACCTATGCCCAAACCAATTGTGTTCATGATCATTCATTGCACAATGCTTTTTATGGGCCAACCATTAGCAAACTGCTCATACTCTAACAGCTAGATGCCCTACCCTTATAGAATTGACATTTAATTAGGAAGGGAGACATTTCTATAATCTGCAAAATACTATCTTAAGCATTTTATCTGGTTTAACTCATTTAATTCTCACAACATTCCTATGAAGTTTACCTACAAATTGGTATGACTTTTACAGAGCAAAAACAAAAGTTAAAAGAAATTAAGTAGTTGACATGTCTGGCGACGTTCAGATCTGGAATTTTACTTACTACAGTGTTTGCACAGTTAATCACTATACCATAATGCCCAATCATGTGCATATATATATGTATTATATTCTTCCTAATTATTTGACGTTTAATTTGTTTAGAATGTTTGTGTCTCCCTCAAATTTTTAGGTTGAAAACTAATCACCAATGTGGTGATATTAAGAGAGTTAATTAGGTCATGAAATTGTAGCCCTCATGAATGGAATTGGTAACCTTATATAGGAGTCCCTGGTGAGCTATATTACCCTTTGCACCATATAAGGATTTAGTGAGATGTCACCACCTATGAATCAGAAAGTTATATCTCACCAGGCATTATCATTAACTTGATATTAGACATTCCAGACTTTAGAATGGTGATAAATAAGTTTTGTGGTTTATTGTATATCTAGTCTAAGATACTTTGTTATAGCAGCTAGAAAAAACAAGATATCAACTCTGAATATTTTATATTATTGTATACTTCTTTGCCTTTGAATATCCTGTTCAGTCTTCCTGAAATACCTCTCTAATGTATATTTCTTATACCTAGGTGTAGAAGATCCACATTGTAGGATAAACTTTGTCTAATTAGCTCTGTACTTAATGCTCCAGTTGGCTTCCTTATACTTGAATACTGTCAGTCACAGAATTTTCCAACCTTTGTTATGACTATGTGTTTTCTATGTTACAGAGTTATCATTGTTGGTACATATAAGATTTAATGCATTTGTCTTTACTGCTATATCTCTAGGGATTGATACACTGCCCACACAATCAATGCTTATTGAATTAATACTTAAACGACTCTTGAAAATAAACCTGGTTAACTTTTTTATCTTTGCATTTTAAGCTACTGTATTCCCAAATTACTTCTGTAGCTTGATGATTTGTGATAGACTATCAGATAAGTACAATTTTATACAGAAAATTCATGTTGAGAAATTACAAAATTCAGCATGGATTATCTAGCAAAACTATTAGATTTTTCTAACAGTGCATTTCAGGAAAGCTGTTAATGTTATACTTTTTGGAAAATAGATTGGACATATTCATTAAATTGCTGAAAATAATACAAATAGTTTGTGACAGTGTGGAAACTAGAAGCAACCCCAACTTTCTTGTTCCTCAATCCAGCCTCTTCTTTTTGTTTATAAAATACCTTAATAAACATTAATTCCATTCCAAGTGAGTTTGTAGATACCATCTCAATACATATCAGCCCACGTATTTCAGCAAGCTGCTGATTCCCCCCCCCGAAAAAAAACCTTGAAAAAGACCATAAAAATCACTCTGCCCTCCAAATATTTACTACTCTAAAAAGTGATCTCTCAATTGTGATTTTACAATAAATTAATCACATATTTAAACACTTTATAATAACTGATTGCTCAGGTCACTTCTCTTATGACAGTTAAAGAGATTTTAAAGGTGAAAAAATATGTCTAAACATTACAGACTAAAAAAGATAATGACATAAGTAAAAGCATTGTAGGGGTTTCAAAAGTAATGAAGGACTCACAAAAATTAGTATCTGGGCAACACAAAAGCCTGAATAGGCATACATGATTCACATGAAGAGTACATGTGGAAAGTAATTGTCAGGAGCCAACTAGTACTTGGAGTTCTGAGAATGACACACTCAAACTGTCTTATATAAGAGATATATTGAAAATAGGAATGAAATGTGTAATGTTGGAGAATAACTTGAATGACAGGCAGAATAATTTAGTCTTAGTGTTTTAGAAATCAAAAATAAAATCTTGTACAAAGTAATAAAGTACAAAAATAAACCATGTTAAGAAAGAAGAGGTAGGTGGGATGGGGCTAGAGATGGTTCAGCAGGTAAAAGTGCTTGTTGTCAAGCCTAAGGGCCTGAGTTCAAACTCCAGAATCCACATGGTAAGAGAGAACCAACCATTAAAAACTGTCTTCTAACACACACACACATACACACACACACACACACACACACACACACACACACAGACAGAGAGAGAGAGAGACAGAGAGAGACAGAGACAGAGACAGAGAGACAGAGACAAAGACAGAGAAAGACAGTGAGAGGCAGAGAGAGACAGAGAAAGAGACAGAAAGACAGAGACATGGACATAGAGACAGACAGAGACAGAGACAGAGAAATACTGTGAAATTAAAATTAAAAAAGAAAGACACACAGGACACACAATACATTGGTTAGGAAGATATTTGAATTAGGTCAGCTAATTTAGAAATTTAGAACACCCTGGAGAAATTTTAAATAAAAAATGGTAAGGGATAGATAGGTTAGGGAATTGACAGTGAAAATGGCAAGTGAAGATGGTATAACAGTAACAACTACCATATGGAGAAGTAAGAAGGTAAAGATAAGCTTAAAACAATATCTGGGCTAGAAGAAATCTTTCCAAACTACATTATCAAACAGCCATTATAAAATTGTACTCAAAATCCTAACTTCCTTGCTTATCCTGATTGTTCTTTTACATTAGTCTATGGAATCTTATTCTACCTTAATGATCACTTCAAATATGATGTCCTATATAACATTTTTAACATCTTATCATTTATATTTCTGAACTTTCATAACAGAGGAGTGTGATTTCAAGGAATTTATCAAATTTTAAAAGATTTATTTTATTTTTTACATGTGTCTAGACTGATTTTGAATTCTGTCTGCAATAAGGATGATTTTGAACTCCTGAACTTGAAGTGATCATGAGATGTCTTCAAGTGAGAACATTTAGTATAAACTTAATAATATGGGACTAAATTTTGAAAGAAAATACAGAACATACAAATTTAGGACCTGTTAACATGGAAGAGATCATTGAAAATGGAAGAAACTTCTGAAATACAGGAAAGTAATATAAAGGATTGTGTACCATATAGAAAGTTGGAGGGCAAAAAGATAAAGAACCAGTAGAGAAATCAAATAGCAAGTTACGTGTTAGAAAGAGATCAGAAAAGCACAGTGTTATAGAGTTTCAAAAAAGACATGAAGTTAGGAAAAAGGTTTAAAATATCTGGTTCAATTTAGCCATTATAGGCTATACTCACTGTAGGTTAGTAATTGATAAAAGGGTTGATGGTAGAGCAGAAACTTGAGCATCAGTAGGTAGAGAGGAAACCAAAAGGCTTGGCATAGTTATAAGATTTCATCAACACAGGGAAGCTAGTGAATTGTGAAATAAAAGGAAGGAATTAGTGAAAAAAAGAGATGAATAGGGGATTTAAAGTGTTTGTTAGAGCTAAGTTCCAGTGGAATTTGCAAGGATTGACATTCTGAACCAGAGCATGTTGTGTACTTTAGAGCAAAGGATAGCCACAAGCTTTGCCTTTGTTACATTTTAAAGCAAATGACAGCCACAAGCTTTACTCTTGTTACAATTTTACCTGGAATTACACTGTTGAAGAAAAGAATTTAAGCACCTGAAGCCTGGATAAGACTATGACAACTAAGGAGTCTCCCATAGCTTGATCCTAGTGAATTCCAAGGGTCACAGAAAACAATTCTGAAGCTAAACTATTCTAGAGGAGGCTTTAGAGTCAGATCTAGGTTTACAACTGGTTCCATTAATTAGTAGCTGTGTGATGTTTGGCTTAGTTACT
Organism: Mus pahari; assembly: GCF_900095145.1. Taxonomy (NCBI): domain Eukaryota; kingdom Metazoa; phylum Chordata; class Mammalia; order Rodentia; family Muridae; genus Mus; species Mus pahari. The sequence continues at coordinate 129,110 of NW_018391603.1, forward strand.
TAAGACTTCTGACTCTCACGTTATCCACTTGTGAAACTGAGACATTAATTTATCAAAAAACTGAATAATTTGAAATGATGTAAATAGAAAGTAATATAAGCACTGAATAAATGGCAAATATTACTATGATTTTATTTTCTGAGAGACTACTTCAGATACTGAAGATTCAATTCAAAATGGCATACTCTCAAGATAGTTAGCAGCATGTGGAACAGGCATACACATTAATCCAGTAACCACAATACATGCAGAATATAATACTCTTATAAGAGAAGTATTCTATAAATGTTAATTATAGAAAAGAAGTAAATATATATAAAAATGGAAGCAAATTTACTTCCATTTTTCTCTTTATTATTAAATAAAATTTAAATATTCTATTATTTTCTTTAGTAAAGTATGAGATCCTTTATTAAGTAAACAATCAGCAAACATACTGAGAACCAAATTTGTACCAGGTTTGGGAACTAAGATGGAAATTAAAGTATAGTAATAAATGAATTAGTTATATGTATTAATTTTTAATTTTGAGACAGGATCATGCTATGTAGCTCTGGTAGATCTTGTACTTGCTATGTAGCCCAAGCTAACTTTGAACTCAAGACAATACTTCTCTTTCAGCCTCCCAAGTAGTTGGGATTACAGGAATGTATCACTTTGTCCAGCTAAATTATATGTTAATATAAATATAACATTATTATATAATTATATGGGAGTAATTAAGATATAAACAACAGATGAATATCTTATTCCATGGATATCATAATTTAGTAGTAAAGGTAGAAAATAGATAAGTATACTAAAGGGTATCAAGTGTTTTGGAAAGAAACAAAAAAGAAATACATCAAATCTACTATTGGGAGCAAAGATAACATTTAAATAGAATTCTGAGGAGGCTAGAGAGATGGCTCAGTGGTTAAAACCACCAGTTACTCTTTCAGAGGACCCAGTTAATTCCATCGCCTACATGGCAGACCTCAACCCTTTGTAACTCCAGTTCCAAAGGATCTGATTCCCTTTTCTGATCTCTACACAAGACAAAATTGTTTATAATAGAGAATTCAATTAGTTTTAAAAATACAGTGCTTGATAATGATTATTTTAGATGCTATATTAGACTATAATATAAAATTGGCTCTAAATAGGCTCAGTATATTCTCAGAATATAAGTGAGACATGCATTGTGGTTACTTCTAGAGAAAAATTCTTCCTCTGTGCTATAGGATGTTTCAATGTAATTCAATAAAACAAATGTATAAAAATTACCTATTTAACATCAGATAATATGCTTTATGTGAGAGATGCAGTGATGAATATAGCAGAATACAGTTATAAAGTACCAATGCATACTGTTTGAATGAACTGAATGGTCTTATCCTCATTATTCATAGCATACAATAATGGGCATGTAAAAATATAAACTAATATAATATGTCAATGAGCCAGAATTGGGCATTATTATGCTCTTAATTATGGTAAGGATAGTATAGACAAAGAAAAGTTAGTGACAGGTATAGAAAGTAGAACAAACGAGACTTATCCATCATCAAAAGTTTCACATGATTCTTGAATGTATCATGCCTTTTATTACCTCTAGACAACTACAAACACTAGTCACCTTGCCTGGAACATTGGAAACTTCCAGGTCTGGTTCTAACTGAACTCTAGACTCACATATCTTATTTTATATCAGATATTGACATTCATTGTTTTTCTTTGTCTTAACATTTTGGTTGTGGAACTAGCCTTTAATGTTTGAGCCATCTCTTTATGCCCTTTCTTTCCATATCAAGCAGTATAGAAAGTGCAGGGAAATTGTTATTTTATATGTGGTAGTAGTGAAAAGCTTCCCTCATTGGATGAAATTTATCTGAGTCTTAAAAGAAAATCCTGAGATAGCAAGGACTTGGAGGTATAGACCAGTAGTACAAGCCTTTGGGTCCAGTGCCCGGCACCATAGAAGTCAAGTAAGTAAACAATCAAAGCAAGAGAGAAAGGCATTTAGTTTTGTAGGGATGCCACTTCATTTATCATAGGTAAACCAGTAATGGAAATTCCTGAGGCCAGCATTGTGAAAAGATTAGCTTTCCTATTCTAGTAGCAGAAAAACTGAAAAGTGACTTGAGAAACACTAAAGGCTACACAATTTGCAGTCCTGAAAGTAATGTTAAAGATTTTATACTTTATTGAAAGTGACCTGAGAAAATGTTATATGTTTTATGTAGATCAGTGATAAATTTTGAACCATAATTTTGTAATGATCTCTTTAGATGATCTGTGGAGTATATATTTAAGAGATGGGCTTGGGTTAGAAGTAGGGAAAAATTAGGAAGCTATTGAAGGAGTCTAGAATTGTAAGAGTGGACATGAAACAAGTTATTGTGTAAATATTTTGGTATAATATCATTCTAGAGTCGTACTATTTAACTGATAGCTGCATAAAAGTAATATTCCTGTTACTTTGGCTCCTTGACTCTGTCAACATGGCTGCATATTTTTAAGTTACTAAAGTTACAATGTTTAAACATTGTAGTTAAAACAAACAAAATTATGAGAGATTATGACATGGTTTTGTAAAAGTTTTAGGGAAAATTACAAAAGATTGTCTTAGAAATTATTATTAAAAAATTTCTTCAGCCAGGTGATGGTGGCACATGCCTTTAATCCCAGGAGACAGAGGCAGGCAGATCTCTGTGAGTTCAAGGCCAGTCTGGTCTACAGAGTGAGTTCCAGGACAGCCAGGGTTACACAGAGAAACCCTGTCTCAAGCAAACAAACAATCAACCCCCCCCACCCCCGCAAACTGCAACCATAAAGCTATATAAAGGTGTTGAGTTTAGCTTATATGTACATCCTTATTGGCCATCCCATTCTATATGCATTCTGGGATTTTGTAAGCTTTTCTGACTAGCAATGTATAGATTTGACTTAATATGTCAACATTGGTTAATGAATGCATTTTAAAAAAGAAAGTGGAAAAATAGTATTATATGGACTAAGAAGGATATATACATACATATATATGTAATAATAAATAATGGAAAAGAGGTCATGAATTTGAAAGAGGACAACGAGAGATATATGAGACAGTTTGGAGGGAAAAAAAGGAAGGGCGATTTGATGTAATTATAATCTCAAAAAGAATAGAAAAAAAAGTAGGTAGAGATTCGGTATAATCATGCATACAGAATTGAGGAGTTAGAGAGATGACTCAGTGGTTATGAGAACTAGTTGCTCTTCAGAGGACCAGGGTTCAGTTCCCAGCACCTACACAGCAACTCACAACCGTCTGTAACTCCGGTTCCAGGGGAATCTGACATCCTCACACAAAAACATGGGTATACAAAACACCAATGCACGTAAAAAAATTAATTGAAAAATTAAAAGAAATAATATAGAACTGAAAATCAGAATTCTGGTTTTTTAGTCCAGAAAATAGTTCTTAATATACTTATTTTTAAATACTTAATCCTTAAAATACTTATTTTTAGCCCCTAAAAATACTTATTTTTTCTGTTTTTCTCCCGTTTCAGTGAAAAGTTTCTTAATCTTCCTCTTTCCAACCACAACAGCTTTCCTCTCCCTTGCCTTGCTGGTTTCTTTACTTTCTGGTTGTCTTTTTTTCTATTTCTCTTCTTTCCCTTCCTTTTTTCTACCCTCCCTTTTCCTCTTGATACTCCTATCTTAAAATTTTTCTCTTTGGAATATTTTTCTAATAGGTCAAGAAAGGCAAATGCTCAAGATTAAAAATAAGTTTTGTTTAATTATCTATGCAATCGTCTCAGGCTAAAGACAGTTATATTTGTCTTCTTGTGTGTCATTTGGTTCACATATAATATTAATGACATCTTTGTATTTGTTGATTATTTATTCTCTTCTAGAATATATTATGTATTCAAGAAAATATTATATAGATATAGTTATATATCCATAAATGAAAATGTCAACCATTCTTATTTTGGAATGGATCATTTAAAGCTAACAAAGATGTAGTAAATCACATTATGTCAAAGAGCAAGATTTTACAGATATTGTAACTAGTGCACACATTATAGGTAGGAAGTATGAAGTAGTTATAGCCATACAATGATTATCATGAAATACCATAAGTACTTTATTTTCTCCACTATTGCTACCGAATAGTCTCTCTCTCTCTCTCTCTCTCTCTCTCTCTCTCTCTCTCTCTCTCTCTGTATGTGTGTGTGAGAGACACAGAGGTAGAGGAGAATAAAAATGAGAATCTAAATTGCCAGTTGATTGTCTAAAATAACACAAGCACCATATAATGAGAAAAAAATAGTCTTTCTAATACCCAGTACTAGGAAACTGAATAGCCACATGCCAAAGAATGAAGTTTGACCCTAACTTCAAGCCATATAGAAAAAATTAACTAGAAGTAGATCATAGCTAAGAAGGCATAGGAGTAAATATTTGTGACCTTGGATTAAGCAACCCTTAAATACATAAGCTAAAGCTAAGAAGGAATAGGAGTAAATATTTGTGACCTTGGATTATGCAAACCTTATGTGCAAAACAAAGTACAAGGGATAGACAAAAAGGTAGACAAATTGAAATCTTTTAAAAATCCTTAAAAACATTTTTCTCTGGTGAAACTATCATCAGTAAAACACACATTCAAAATAAGAGAAAACTTTTGCAATTGGTATTTGTAAATGTAACCTATATCTATAATAAAGAACTCTTTCAGCTCAAGAATAAAATTGAAGTGAGATGAAAAAAATGGTCAAAGAATTTGAACAGAACCTTCCCAATAAGTCACATTAACAACCAATGTGTGCATGTAAAAAACACTCAATATTATCAGTAATTATTAAAATGCAAACCAAAACATAATTGCATGCAACTTCACATCCACTAGAATGGCTAAAATCAAAACAAGCACCATATAGATGTTTGATAGGAACAGTGATAGTGAAGAAATTGGAAAACTTACATTGTTGGTGAGATTGTAAAATTATGCTGTCACTTTAGAAGTAGTTTGAAAATTTCTCAAAAAGTTAAATATGAAGTTGTAATGATTTAGCAATTCTAGTAGAATATATACATTCAAAAGTATTGAAAACATATACCTATATAAAATGTATGCATTAATATTTAATAGCAAAGTTATTGAGAATTAGCCAAAAGATAGAAATAACCAACTAAGCCTAACTGCAATACTAAGAAGATAAACAAAATGGAATAGCATTAAATCATAAAAAAAGTAATACATTATAATTTTTGAAATTAAAAAAGCCAGACACAAAAGATCACAGACTGTATGATACAGTTCATATGAAATGTCCATAGTAGGCAGATATATAAAGATACAGAGGTTTGGGAGGCTAAAGAAGGGAGAGTGATTGATAATGACTATGAAGTTTCTTTCTTAGTTGATAATATTGTTGTTGATATTAGAAAGTGTTGAGTGCACAACTGTGTGACTATAACCCAAACTATTGAACTGTGTACATTAAATGAGTAACTGTTACTGTATGTTTTAAAATAATATATTGGGGTTGCTCATTAGTATTCATGTAAAAGGACTCCTGGCATAAATAACTCTTATCAAAGTGTCAGTCAGTGTTTGAAAAAAGACAATATTTATAATAATTTTGATATTATGATTAGAAATACAATAAACATCATACATGTTGAACATTTTGCTAAAATATTTATAAACTAAACCTCTAGTCTAAAAATATTGGAGCAAAGAATAAATGGATTTTTATTTTGGTCAAATTTTCTAAACTGCTTTCCAAAGAGTTTCTATTATTTTATGGTACCAATTAGGAGTTTATTAGAATGCTCATTTTTTTCATACTTTTGATAACTAAGTGTATTATCAAATTTGATTGCTAGTCACTATTCTAGTAAGGTATAAACTTTTGGCAATTGTTTTAAAAATCTTAGATATTTGGAATATTTTTGACTGTAATGAGCATACAATACCAGCATAGTACTAAATATAAATATAGATATATAAATATAGTACTAAAAATATTCCTTAAAAATTTAGGAAATTCTTAAATAATTAATTTGTATCTTTTCAATGTTGAAGTAAAAAAGACTTCTGGTCTGTGTTGAAACTACAATGTAGGTATATGATTTAAGTTCTGGCAATCAGATGCCCTAACATGAGACTTGGATGCAACATTTCAATGTGCAAAAAGCAGCACTATATGATTTCCATTTTGGTTGGAATAGGAGGTAGAAAAGAAACTTGGCTCTGGAGTATAACAGAAATTGTAAGGGCAAGTTCTTAATAGAGTGGTGGCACAGTGCTAGCAATAGTAGGTATTGCAGTAAATTTCTTAGCCTGTAATGCAGAAGCAATAGTTTTTCCTATAAGGAAAGTAGCATTATTCCTGGCCATTGTTTCCAGAAACTAAACTTCAAGATTGGTTGGGTAGCCTTCCTTTTATAAATAACTATATTATATACATAACCTTAATTTCAAAATCTCTTTTTCACATACTCTCTTCTAACCCTTTTTTGCTCAGTTCTTATAATATGCCACTTTCCACATATGTTCTTTACCTTAATGGATCCTGTAATACACTGGCTTCAATAGCCTTCTGCTGTCTGTCATACACTATCTCCATATTTTTATTTGTTTTCTTTACTTTGGATTTTAGAGTCCATAATTATAATTACTTTCAAACATATACTTATTGACACCTTACCATTCCTCAATCCATCATATTAATATGAGAAAAAGAAGCAGATCCTGAATAAATGCTACACTCAATCTATTCAATTTCCATATCACCTGGTTTGGTCTTCATTTAATTTTAATCTGTTCCAATTCACATTCTTTTCACAACCAGGTCTTTTTTTTTTTTAATTTAGTTTTACTTGTAATTTATTTTTTATATTCAATATTCCATTCCCCACCCTCCCCACCCACCCTCTGACTACTCCGCATCCCACAACTCCTCCCTATCCCACCCTGTCTCCATGTGGATGCCCCCCACCCCCCACCCCACCTGACCTCTAAATTCCCTGGGGCCTCCAGTCTCTTGAGAGTTAGGTGCTTAATCTCTGAATGAATACAGACCTGGAAGTCCTCTGCTGTATGTGTGTTGGGGACCTCATATCAGCTGGTATATGCTGTTTGGTGGTTCACTGAGAGATCTCGGGAGTCCAGATTAATTGAGGCTGCTGGTCCTCCTACAGGATCGCCCTTCTCCTCAGTTTCTTTCAGTCTCCCCTAATTCAACCACAGGGGTCAGCTGCTTCTGTCCATTGGTTGGGTGCAAATATCTGCATCTGACTTTTTCAGCTGCTTGTTGGGTCTTTTGAAGGGCAGTCATGATTGGTCCCTTTTTGCAAGTGCTCCATAGCCTCAATAATAGTGTCAGGCCTTGGGACCTCCCCTTGAGCTGGATCCCACTTTGAGCCTGTCACTGGACATTTTAAAATAAAGTAGTTCACCAAAAATAGTTGAATATCACTGCTCCAAGAGTATTTTAATAATGCTTTAGATTAGGTGGTATAGTTTCACTTCTTGTATTACCTTTGTCTTCCTTAAGGTTGGCCTTTAAGCCAAAGGACCTGACTGGAAGTCATTTCCACATAGTTTAATAGCTATAGCCAGTGAATAAAAAGTGCATTTCCTGATACCATACTGTCAAGTTATTATTAATGTAGTAAAGGTATGCATTTCTTGTTTTGGCACTGATGTTTGGGATATTTCATTGAGTTGGGTAACTTACAAAGGTGCAACATTTTGAAATGTGGATTAATAGAGTTAGAATAACAAGGAATATTTACTGTTAAAACATGTTGCACTTGATAATTTGGTAGAACAAAGTAAATGTTAGCTCATTTTCAGAAACACGTTTTTAATTGCTAATATAGAAAGCTTTTTAGTTTTTAGTTTTTAGTTTTTCGAGACAGGGTTTCTCTGTGTAGCCTTGGCTGTCCTGGAACTCTGTAGACCAGACTGGCCTCGAACCCAGAAATCCACCTGCCTCTGCCTCCCAAGTGCTGGGATTAAAGGCATGCGCCACCACTGCCCGGCTAGAAAGCTTTTTAAAATTAGAAAGTGCTTAATCAATGACAGATAGATGAACTATCATTGATAGTTTATTATTCTATATTATCATTCATTCTAATAATGAATCCTGCAATGAGTTGAAAATTAGATGGAGCTCTAAAGAAATAAAACAATTTTTGAATCAAGATCCATTAAGTGATAGGCCTCATGACTACCGTTTAATTTGTAGAAAATTTCTGTTATGAATCAGAAAACATATAATGTTATTTGAAGGATGAAGGTTTTCTTGGAGATGTATATGATATCAGATTCACAGTTTGGAGCCAAGAAGTGATAATGAAGAAAGAATTGGAAATTCAGTCACACACACACACACACACACACACACACACACACACACACACACACACCACTGTAGCCTTCTTACATATAACATGTTTATTCAATTATTAACCCTTCAATAATGATCTTTCTCACAATTCTACTGTAGACTATTGAGTTCAATGGGAGTTAATTTATTGTAATAATGTGCAGCAGTACACCGATCAGTTAATTTAAACTTTCCAGAATTTGAGTTTACTCTAGTGAAGAAAAGTTAATGCATATGTACATCTTATTACTGATAAGGAATATAAGATTTATAAACAATAAGGATAAAGCAAAGTATGACAAAGAACTAAATACTTTTATTTTTAAATACACTTAATGTTTATTTACTGTGTATATGCACACATATGCATTTGCACACATGCCACAGTATACATATGGGAGTCAGAAGACAATTTGCAGGAGTTGGTTCTCTCTTTCTACCATGTAAGTGGAATTTGTAGGGATTGAACTTAGGTCATCAGGCTTGCCTTTTTCTGTTACGCTATCTCACCTAACCCCAGTATCTTGACTTAAACATGAATGAAAATATTTTTCAGCCGGGCGTGGTGGCGCACGCCTTTAATCCCAGCACTCAGGAGGCAGAGGCAGGTGGATTCCTGAGTTCAAGACCAGCCTGGTCTACAAAGTGAGTTCCAGGACAGCCAGGGCTATACAGAGAAACCCTGTATCAAAAAACCAAAAAAAAAAAATAATAATAAGAAAAGAAAATATTTTTCATTTATAAATTGAAGATTAACAGATATCTATCTGGATGCTAGTTGGCAGTGTTAATTCTTATAAAACAAAAGTTAATCAAGGGTGTGAAGAGTTTTCAATTACTTATAAGGGTGTTATGTTGCATTTTTTATTTAAAAGTTTAAAATGTAAAAGAATTAGAAACCCAATATGTTGTCAATAAACTTCTCTTTCACTGAAGTAATTTCCTAAAATCAAAGCAATATCAAATTACCTACAGTTAATAGAATTAGGTAGTTTAGCTGTGTAAATTATTTCTGAATAAACATGTAAAAGGTTAATATTTATTTTTACACATATATAAAATAATTTAACATGAAATATTATTTTAGGAAAAGAGAACAATTTTCTTATTAGTCACTTCATACTGCTGCAAATACCTTAGATCAAGACTGAAAGGTAGAAATGTAAACAATGATAGCATTGCTGCTGTTGCCCTAGATTGAATTACAAAACAAGCAGCACATTTAGAAATTTATGCTGGAAAAATCCTTTCAAATGTGTCTGAATACAGAACAGTTACAGTGTTTGTGCAGTCATGCAGTTTGGACTTATGCCAAGTGTAACGCTCTTATTCCTGATCCTACTCTCCTGATGAGGAATCTGAAGGCTAGGTTACAATTCAAGGTCTTTATGGCTGGCTTTCTACCCAGTAATTTCGAGCTTTCACCCTACTATGTTTGCTAGTGAAAATATTAATATGAAAAACTAACATATATTGGTACTTACTATGTGTTAAGCCATGTGTAAGGCATATTACATGGTTTACCCCAATTAAGTTTTACAATATATCTATGAGTTTTAAAATTTGCATGTTCAGGTAGAGAACTGATGTTCAATGGAGCTAAATAAATTACTGAAGGTCAAATTGTTTTAATCTGCCCAATTTTAAGTCTGATGAAAAAATAGTATTTTTTCCCTGAAGAAAAAAGATTATTTTGTTTGAAATATAGAGTATATACCATGAAGCAATAAACTGCCAAGCCTCCATATCTACCTACCTATTGTCCTCAGGGGTGATTTCCCCAATGTTAGTTTGGTCTGTTATTCCTGCGGGTTGTTTTTAGCCAGGCAAAAAATGCTCTAAAGTGCTGTCCATACCTTTCCTTGGTTACCCCTTACTCATCATGACGGTCCTTAAGTCAGTGCCAGTTTTGTAGGTTCCTCTCAGTAGTCATGTAATTTAATATTGCAACAGAGTCTCTGAATCACCTTTTAAAAATATATTTAGATCACAGAAACAGTTAAGAAATTAAAAAAAAACCTTTACTGTTGCTTCAAGAAAACTAGAGTATCAAACACTAATTAGTTTGCTCCCTTTAGTTGTCTGTTTGAAATTAAAAAAAAAATGCGGAGAATACAAATTCACCTAGTATAAGATTCAGAAGCTTAGAGAAATTTTTGCAACAGCTATTCCTGAGGCCAGAGTTGAATAGGATCTCTAATTTCCATAAGGAACACTAAAATGAAATTAAGAACTGTTAAGGAATTTTATATTCAGACACTATTGTTAGTAAAGGAGATCTGCACTTAATACTAGAATATTTTATTTGTCCTTGATTCCATTTACACCCAAAACACAATTTGAATCAGACACATGCCAGAAATTGCATTGAAACCCAATCCAAGGAAATGGGGAAACATGAAAACCTAGGTATTCATAGAAAGCATACTGCACAGAGTGGCTGCTACAAAACAATTCACTGGTAGAGTGGTCCCCAAGCCAAGCAAATGTGGTCATTGCTAAGAGTGAGAAAGTTTCTATGAGAGACGTTGTTTCTTTTAATTCCTTGACTAATGTGAGCAATGGCTGTGTGAGATTGTGCTCTGTCTCTCTGACTTTAGTGCTCAGGCTATGCACCACTGCTTGTCTTCTTATTGTCTGCTTTTTTGTGACTAATTTCCTCTGTAGAATTAATGTTTTTCTGTATAGTGTGGCATGGACAGACATATTTTAAACAATATATGCAAGGAAAAGTCTCTTCTCACTTGGAATCTGAAGTGAAAAGGACACACCACAAGTTGTAGAGACATAGCTCTCAGGATGATTACAGGGAAATGCCACCTAGTCTCATGAAGCCAAGCCAGAGCCCTTTTGTTTTTTGTTTAACCACTTCTTTCCCATGACAACAACCCAGGTCTCACAGTTCCCTTCCACAAAGCTATCTAGGGAGAGCTTACATATGTCATTGTGCCTGCACTTGCAAGAGCATGCTTTACAGCAGAGTGTCACCACTTCATGTTTCTCTAATACTCTTGACTACTTTTAGCTTTTGTCTGGGACCTCTACTCTATGACGTTCATAGAATCACACATTTTGAATGTTTACTTTCATTTCCTCAAACATCATTGGCTTACAGGTGGGGTTACTTCTTAAATTTCAATGTGGCATGACACTTAGAATCTTGGACTCTCCTCCCTTCTCTTTTTCATTTCTACATCCTTTCCTTCTAAAGTTTCCCAGCTACATTATGGCATTTCATGTTTCCTTTAGTCAGCCTGGCTTCCCAGAGCAGAAGGAACAAAGTACAACTTTCCAAATACAAACATATCCATCATATATGTCCTTTGGTGTCTGGTACATTTTACTTAGTATGTTTTCAGGTTTATCTATGCCATAGGTTTTTTTCACAATTTTATTTTTATAACTAGTACATTATTTTATGGTTATGACACATTTTGTTTATATATTTACCCGTTGATTGTCACTTAGGCTTTTTTTCCTCATTTTGTGATTATAATCTAGGACGTAGGAACACTCATGTATATGTGGGTGTTTTAAACCTGTTTCCACTTCTTTTGTATATATGCTAATGAGTACAATTACTAAATAATTCTGTCTTTAGCTTTCTGAGGACTTGTCAAACTTCTCCACAAAGCCTGAACCGTTGCTATCAGAAATGAATAGTTTCTAATTTCTACACAATTTCACCAATTCTTGCTGCTTTCCATTTCTAAAATAAAAACATAAGCCTAAAAATAGAATAGTGATCACCAGAGGTTGTAAAGGGTAGATGTGGAAAGAGGAGGGATAAGGAAGGTAGACAACAGGTACAAAAACAGAATTACAAACAATCAATTCTGCTGAGCCATAATACAGTGGAATAACTATAGTTCACAATAATTTATTATGTATTTTGTGAAGATGCAAGAGAGAGGAATTTGTAGGCTCTAAACATAAATGATAAGCAGGGTGCTGGAGTTACAGCTCAGTAGTAAAGATCTTGGCATGGCATATGTGGGGCTCTGGGTTTGAGTATCATTACCATAAAATATTTTTAAACAGTTCTAAGGAGAGAGAAGTGCTAATTATTCCACTTTGATCAGCTCATGTTGTAGTCTGTGTAGAATTATCACACTGAACTCCATTAATATGTATAATTAGCATATACTAAAAACTTAAAAATAACTGTGGCCATCCTAAACCAAAAGGTTTCCAAGATCAGATAGTAGACTACTTGTTATTTCTATAATTTTTATACTTCTTTCATAAACTAGGTGATTGGACTTTGAGCACAGAAATATTAGAAATATTTGTTAACCAGACATGGAAATACAGAAATCACTGCTGAGGGTTTTGAATTATTGAAACAGACTATGCAAGTATAATTGTAACTTGAAATAGTTTTGCCAGTACTTCTTACTTCAGCAGTTCTGATCTAGGCAAATTCTTATCTGTTTTTGCCCTAAACACACTGTGTTTGTTTTTGTCTTCTCTTTTTCCTTTAGCATATTTTTTTTTCTGTGGATTGTGCACACAGGAGAGGAATTTTAAAGCTCTTCTTGCAGAAATGCATTCTTCTGTTTAAACATTAAACTTAAAACTAATCTCCTGTTTTGCACAAGCTCATATGCTAGGAAAAAGAATGAAAATAAAAGTAATAGTAACCTGGACTAGTTCTGTCCCTGCACACTCGGTTCTGGACTTTGTTCCAAAGATCAGGACAATAGTTAAGACAGAATAAGCCAGGTTTTGTTCGATTGATTTACAATGGAAAGGGCAGAAAATTAAAAAGGAAGACAAAAATTAACTTACAATAAATGTGAATGTAAGATATTTTGAGGGAAAAGAGTCTGGAGTATCAGATATATACTGAGTCAGAATGTAGAGAAGTAAATACACAAAAATTAATTTTGATTTATCATTTGTTCTACATTATAAGTAAAATACATTAAATTAAAATGTAAATTTATTATAGTTTTTTAAATATTTTGAACAGGTATTTGGATATAATCCCATTTTGACACTGCCATTAGGTGGATTGACTTTATTAAATAATATTTAGAGAAAAAAATCTTAATTTAACCAAAATTATGGGAAACCTTGGGCTATACCTGACAGTCCTATTAAACATGAAGATGGTAATAGCCTATGAAATACCATTTCCACTTCTTCCCTAGAGATAAACACACATATATGTATAAAATAATGTTTCCTGAAATTGTTTTTAACATTTGAAAAGTCTAAATGTTTTATATTAGAGAAATAAATGAAATTATATATCTAATGGAATATTACTCAGGAATCACAATAAATAATATTGGCATGAATATATCTTAAAAATATGACATTGAATGAAGAAACAAGTTATTTTATAATAACACTGATATAATGTAGAGAATAAAACAATATATTTTCATATATTTTCTGACTACATATATGTGTTCATAAAACATAAAATAGTTATAAACAAATGAACAAGAAACTTATAGTAGTTGTTTCTGGGGTTTTAGTATACAGGTAAAGTAAATAAAATCAGGAGGCCGGGCGTGGTGGCGCACGCCTTTAATCCCAGCACTTGGGAGGCAGAGGCAGGCAGATTCCTGAGTTCGAGGCCAGCCTGGTCTACAAAGTGAGTTCCAGAAGAGCCAGGGCAATACAGAGAAACCCTGTCTCGAAAAACCAAAAAAACAAAACAAAACAAAACAACAACAACAAAAAACAAAAGCAAAAACAAAAAAAAACTCCAAACCCAAAAAACAAAAAACCAAAAAAAGTAAAATTAGGAATGGTGGCCAAAACAGATTTTCGATCTATCTATAATGTGTTATTTTTTTAACGAAATATTTTTAAAATTAGGGAATTGTTTAGTCCATAAAATCTTGTGAACCCTTCGACTAGATTCCAGTGGAAATATATTGATGTCTTTAGAAAAGTATTTAAACGGTTATTCTTTTTTATTTATTTTTATTAGATATTTTCTTTATTTACATTTCAAATGCTATCCTGAAAGTTCCCTATACTCTCCCCCTGCCCTGCTCACCTAACCACCCACTCCCACTTCTTGGTCCTGGCATTCCCCTGTACTGGGGCATATAAAGTTTATAAGACCAAGGGGCCTCTCCTCCCAATGATGGCCGACTAGGCCATCTTCTGCTATATATGCAGCCAGAGACATGAGCTTTGGGGGTATTGGTTAGTTCATATTGTTGTTCCACTGAACAACAATATGAACAGCTGAAGGGTTGCAGACCCCTTCAGCTCCTTGGGTACTTTCTCTAGCTCCTCCATTGGGGGCCCTGTGTTCTATCCAATAGCTGACTGTAAGCATCCACTTCTGTTTTTGCCAGGCACTGGCACAGCCTCACAAGAGGCTGCTATATGAGGGTCCCTTCACCAAAATCTTGCTAGCATATGCAATAGTGTCTGGATTTGGTGGCTGATGATGGGATGGATCCCCGGGTGGGGTAGTTTCTGGATTGTCCATTTTTTAGTCTTAGCTCCAAACTTTGTCTCTGTAACTCCTTTCATGGGTATTTTGTACCCTATTCTAAGGAGGAATGAAGTATCNACATGTTGGTCTTCCTTCTTCTTGGTTGTCTTGTGTTTTGCAAATTGTAACTTGGGTATTCTA
>NW_018391603.1:144371-164414 GCF_900095145.1 Mus pahari
CTATGAATATAGTGGAGCATGTGTCTTTATTACCAGTTGGAACATCTTCTGGGTATATGCCCAGAAGAGGTATTGCTGGATCCTCTGGTAGTACTATGTCCAATTTTCTGAGGAACTGCCAGACTGATTTCCAAAGTGGTTGTACAATCTTGCAATCCCACCAGCAATGGAGGAGTGTTCCTCTTTCTCTACATCCTTGCCAGCATTTGTTGTTACCTGAATTTTTGATCTTAGCCATTCTGACTGGTGTGAGATGGAATCTCAGGGTTGTTTTGATTTGCATTTCCCTGATGATTAAGGATGTTGAACATTTTTTCAGGTTAAATTGTTATTCTTAACTGGATTTTATTCTGTCTTCACTATTTAAAATCTGTATTAGTGGTTTTTAAATTTTTTAATCAAATATATGGCTTCATGTGGTCATCACCATAATAAGGACACAGAATTCTTCCATAAGCATGAAGAAACTTCTTTTTTTATATTATTAGTCACTGTTTGTCACATAGTCTTATTTTTCTGTCTTGTCTCCTAGAAATTACTAGTATTAATTTCTAAAGTTTTGTCATTGTAAGAATGCTACAGAAGTTGATCTATATGGAATGTAACATTTTGGAATTGCCCTTTCATTAAGGAAAATAACTTGAATGGTAGCAAATTTGTATTTTTGTTAGTAGTCCATTTTTATTGCTGAGTTGTATTCTGTAGTACAGATATAACAGGGCTGATTCTATCATTCACCTTTTGAATGATATTTGAAATTTTCCATTACTATTAAACTCATGTACATGTTCTTGTTTGGATATAAATCATTTACCTGGAATGAATATTCAGAAATATAGTGGCTGTTTTTTAAAAGAAATTGTGACACTATTTTCCAAAATGGTTTTACCATTTAGTATTTCTACCAGTAATGTATAAAATACTCAATTTCTATATATTTTCTGAATGAAAAAGAATAAAAGAAAACATGACTGTTTCTAGGTGTGGTGTGAAGGAGAAAGCTTATTATAGATATGTGGGAGAGCATAAGGAGATGCAGGGAACTCCGGGAGAGTTCAGGATGTACATGATCCTGAGCTAGGCCTTGTGGGAGATGTGGAGGGGAAGGGAGAGGAGAGATAGGGGAACCAGGTGCAGAAGTCAGGAGGCCCAAAGGTAAAAGGAAAGCAGGCAACCAAAATGGATGGATTACGTAGGCATGGGCAGCTAGGGGGGAAGGGCAGTACAAGCCCCTGGGCTGGATAGTTTAGGGGGCAGGAAAGCCAGCCAGGAGTCCCTGTAACAGGTACCTATAACTGAGGGATTGCTGGGAAAACTTGATGCCAGGTCTACTTTGATATGTTAAATAGGCACCTCAGCCATTTGTCCCAGGTTTGAAACCTAACATCCCCACAGGTTAGTCTAATGTTTCAACATTTGACTAGTATCTGAGAAAGACAATTTTAAAAAATGTAACATTCATTTTGTTCATGGTTTCAGAGGCTCTACTCCATGGACAGCTGGCTGTTTGTTTTTTGTTTTTTGTTTTTGTTTTTCTTTTTGAGATCTTATTGCAAAGGAGAAAAACCTTGGCAGAAAGACAGAAGTGAGAAACCCTGTCTTCCTAATGACACCCAGGAGAAACAGGAAGGAGAAAAAGAAAAGCTATATTGACCCTTGAAAAGTATATTCCCTGAGACCTATTTTTCTAGCTAGGCCTCACTTTCCATAGTTGTAACACCTCCCAATATTCTATTTAAAATTTTAACTCAGCAGTGGTTTAAAACAATGACTAGGTGAAAGGTTTATTTTATTTTTTCTTTTTCTAAATTTTTTATTTTACTATATATTCTGATCACAGTTTCTCCTCCCTCAACTCCTCCTAGATCTTCCCCCATCCACCCAAATCTACACCCATTTTTCTCTCTCATTAGAAAACAAACAGGCAAATCAAAAGCAAACAGGCAACTAAAAACAAACAACAAACAAACAGAATAAGTTAAAACAAACAGAAAAAAGAGTAAAAAATAACACACAAGACACACACACAGAAATCACATAGATAATAAAATTAGAAACTATAATATATAAGGAAAACCTGTAAGGTGAGAAAAAAAAAGCTCAGACAAGGCACTATGAGTCCATCCCCCCAAATGTCCAGTCTGTTTTAAGAAAAAAAATACTTCCTAGAAATATCACGGAGTTCACTTTGTGTTAAGTATCAACTACCCTTAAGTATGGTTTGTATACCCAAGGGAGACCCTGCTGGAGAGTCTCCCTTTGTAAGCAGTTGTCAATTGGAGATAGCTTCTGGGTTAAGGATGTGGGCTTGTGTCCACTTCTCTCTCAATGATGGAACCCCATTTGGCTTAGACTAGTGCAGGCCCTGAGCATGCTGTTACAGTCTATATGAGTTTGTATGATACGTCCATCAGGTGTATCTAGAAGGCCTTATTTCTTTGATACCTTCCATCCCCACTGGCTCCTACAATCTTTTTGCCTCCTCTTCCACCAAGTTCCCTGATCCCTGAAGAGAGGGATTTGATAGAGACATCCCATTTAGAATGGGGTGTTCCAAAGTCTCTCACTCTTTCCACAGTGTCCAGTTGTAGATTACTGTGTTTGTTGCCATCTACTGCAGGACAAAGTTTCTTTGACGATAGCTGAGAAAGATACTGATCTGTGAATATAGCAGAACATCATTAGAAGTCATTTTTATTGCTATGTTCTCTTAGCAGAGTATAGTAGTATTTGGTTGTTCTCTAGGTCTATGGTCTATCTAGTCTCAGTTTCTTGGTCAGCTGAGCAGTGAAAAGGCATGGGATTCATCTCATAGAGTGGGGTTTAAATCCAGTCAGATACTGGTTGGTTATTCCCACAAGGTTTGTGCCACTATCGCACCAGTGTATCATGCAGGCAGGTCCCCATTGCAGATACTCAACTATTCTGTGTTCAGTGAGTTGTGTAGGCATTGTCTTCAGCAATAGGGCCTTTTGTCTATCTTGTTATTTGGTGATTTCATTTAGAAATGTGTGTGTGTGTGTGTGTATGTGTGTGTGTGTGTAATTTTTAAGAAGCTTCTACTGTAGTAGGTTTCCATATGATCCTCTCAAATGGCCCTTAGAATCTTCTCACCTTTACCTTCTTTTGTCCTTTCCATTTAATCCTCTTGTTCCAACCTCACCCTGTTCATCTCATTGATCCATAACTATATATTCTATTTCCCCTTCCTCAGGAGGTTCTTCCCTTCTACCCTCATTCATTCCTTACTTTGTACCTAACCTCTGTGGTTATACAGATTGGGTCTGTTTAGCAAAGCTTTGAAAGCTAATACCCACATAAAAGTGAATGCATACCATATTTGTCTCTTTGGGTCTGGGTTACCTGATTCAGAATGATTTTTTTTCTAGCTTCATCCATTTACCTGTGAACTAAATGATTTTAGTCTTTTTTTTAACAGCTGAGTAATATTACATTATGAAAATATACCACATTTTCCTGATCCATTCATCTGTTTACAGAGATCTAGGATATTTTCAATTTCTATTATGAATAGATCAGCAATGAACATAGATGGACAAATATCTATATAGCAGGATATAGAGTCCTCTAAGTATATGTCTGAGAGTGGTTTACTTGAGGTAGATCTATCTGAGCTTCCTGAGAAATTGCCACCCTGATTTCTGTAGTGACTGCATAAGTTTGCACTCATACCAACAATGGATGAGTGTTCCCTTTACCAGCATGAGCTGTCACTTGTGTTTTTGATCTTGGCCATTCTAACTGGGATAAGAGGAAATCGCAAAGTGGTTTTGATTTACATTTCCTTGATGGCTAATGATTTTGAACATTTCATTAAGTGTCCCTCAGCCTTTTGTGTTTCATCTTTTGAGAACTCCCTGTTTAGATCTGTATCCCAATTATTAATTGGATTGTTTGCTTTCTTGATCTACAGTTTTTTTATTTCTTTATATATTTTAGATATTACCCTTCTAACAGATGTGTAGTTGGTAAAAATAACCTTTCCCATTCTGTAGCATGCCCAAATGATGGTGTTCTTTGCCATACAGAAGTTTTTCAGTTTCATGAGGTTCCATTTACTAATTCTTGTTCTTAGAGCATGTGCTATCAGTATACTGTTCACATATCTTTTAAAATATTATTTATTTTGAGAATTTTATATATGAATACTCTATTTACATTATGCCTCCATCCCTCTCCTCTGTCCAATTCTTCCTGTGTATCTCTCACTCCTTCTCAAATCCATGGCCTCCTTTTATTTCATTATACACACATATAGGTAGGTATACACACACACACACACACACACACACACACACACACACACACACACGTCCTCAGGGAGAAGATGAAGTGGAAACTTAAGGGTTCTTTGGAAAGTCAGTTATGTTGGATGGTGTTTTGCTGGGGCAAACATGTGAAGGAGTGTTTTACTGAAGTGGACACAATTTTGCTAAAGCAGAATCATGAACGCATGTTTAGCTGAAGCAGACACAGGTGAAAGGATATTCTGCTAAAGCAAGCACATGAAAGGACACATGAAGGATTCTTTGCTACAACATGCATGTATTGGTCTACCTTCATTGTTGAGTTGAATTCCCTTTGTCAGGACTCCATAGAGAGAAATGGAAAAAAAAACTTCTGGTGGTGTTTTGCAGACTCCAATCAATTGGCAGAGTGATGTCAGATGAAACAAACTCACATTTTGCTAAGTCAGACTCATATGCTGAGGCAAGACCCATGGAGGACATGTGATGCTTGGAGGATATAAATAGGACTCAACAAACTGTGAGAGGACTTGCTTGTAGAGGTGGCTACAACACTTCTTGGTCTCATGTCTTCGCTGATCTTCGCTTTGTTGAGAGAGGCACAGCAGAGAACTTCTCCTGGTGTTTCTGGTGATCTGAATACCTCTTGCTGACTCATACCTATTTGGCTGAGGTCTAGCTCTTCCTGCTAAGTTGTGCCAGTGCTACAGCTGTCCTGACTCTACTGAACTGGACTGCTAGTATATCCCTGAAGTGTTTTTGAGTATATTGAACTGCCGCTGCTGACCTGTGAACTGAACTGCCAATTTCCTAACAATGTAGATGGGATTTGCTCTAAGAACCATTTCTAAACAGGTCTACTTTCTCCATCTCCTTTCTTTCCCTCTACCTCTGGTGGGCTAAAAGGGGAAGTTAAAGCTTTTAAGAACCATCATTAAAAGTAGGCTTTGAAAAAATTAAAGCTACAAGAAGGTTTCCAGCTAAGTTACAGCTTGATTCCTCCAAGTCTTGTGTTCAAAGTATCTGGTATCTTTAGTAATAGGGTTTTACTTTCAATTTCTGGGTTGCAACCAAGGGCCTATATTGTTTTGCAAGTCTCTTAGATGCCCCTGACCAACAACTTGAAGGAAGGTGCCTGGCTCTGAGGTTTTTGTTAGTCTATAGATCTTGTTTTTATTATTAAATTATTTTATTTATTTACATACCAAATGTTTTTCCCCTTCCTGGTCCCTCCTCCCAGAGTTCTTCACCCAATCCCCCTCCCCTTTGCACTGAGAGTGTACTCCCTCACCCACCCATTCACTCCCACCATCCATATCCACCTGCCACCACCTCACCCTCCCCAGCATTCTCCTTCCTTGGGGCATCAATCTCTACAGGATTAGATACATCCTCTCCCACTGAGGGCAAAAAAGCAGTCCTCTGCTACACATGTGCTGGGGGCTACTGAACAGTCTGTGTATGCACTTTGGCTTGTGGCTTAGGTTCTGGGAGTTCTGAAAGGTCCTGGTTAGTTGGTACTATTGTTCTTCCTATGGGGTTGCCATCCCCTTTGGCTTCTTCAATCCTTCCTCTAACTCTTCCATAGGGGTTCCTGACCTCAGTCCAATGGTTGGCTATGGGTATCTGCATCTGTCTCAGTCAGCTGCTGGTAGAGCCTCTCAGTAAAGCCATGTTAAGCTCCTGCCATGCATGTCCTTTTGGGTCTGAGTTACTTATTTTCTAGTTCTGTCAGTTTGCCTGCAAATTTTATGATGTCCTCACTCTTAATAACTCAATAATATTCCATTGTGTAAATGAACCACATTTTCTGTATTCATTCTTAAGTTGATGGACATTTGGGTTGTTTCCAGCTTCTGGAAATTATGAATAAGTCTGTTATGAACATAGTGGAGCATGTGTCCTTGTGGTATGGTAGAGCATCTTTTGAGTATATGCCCAGGAGTGGTATAGCTCAGTCTTCTGGTAGATCTATCTCCAATTTTCTGAGGAACCTCCAGATTGATTGACAGAGTGGTTGTAACAGTTTGCAATTCCACCAGCAATGGAGAAGTGTTCCTCTTTCTCCACATTCTTACAAGCATGTGCTGTCTCTTGAGTTTTTGATCTTAGCCATTCTGTTTGGTGTAAAATGGAATCTCAGTGTTGTTTTGATTTGCATTTCCCTGATGACTAAGTATGTTGAACATTTCTTTAAGTGCTTCTTGGCCATTTGAGATTTCTATGTTGAGAATTCTTTGTTTAGCTCCGTACCCCATTTTTACATTGATTTTTTTTTTTTTGGAGTCTAAATTCAAGACAAGGCTGCCCACTCTTTCGCTATCTGTTCAATATAGTACTTGAAGTTCTAGTTAGAGCAATTAGATAACAAAGGGATAACAAGGGGACACAAATTGGAAAGGAAGAAGTCAAGGTATCACTATTTGAAAATGATATGATAGTATATATAAGCAACCCCCCCCAAAAAAAAAAACCCAGAAAACTCCTACAGCTGATGAACAACTTCAGCAAAGTGGCTGGATACAAAATTAACTCAAACAAACCAGTAGCCTTCCTTTATAGAGGCTGAGAAAGAAATTAGGGAAATAACACTTTTCACAATAGCCACAAATAATGTAAAGTATCTTGCTGTAACTCTAACCAAGCGAGTGAAACATCTATCTGACAAGAACTACAAGTCCCTGAAGACAGAAAATGAAGAAGATCTAGAAAATAGAAAGATCTTCCATGCTCATGGGTTGGTAGGATTAACATAGTAAAAATGGCCATTGTACCAAAAGCAATCTACGAATTCAATACAATCCTCAACAAAATTTCAACACAATTCTTCACAGACATGCAAAAAACAATTCTCAACTTCATATGGAAAAACAATAAACCCAGGATAGTGAAAACAATTCTTAACAATAAAGAACTTCTGGAGGAATCACCATCCCTGACCTCAAGATGTATTACAGAGCAATAGTGATAAAACCACTTGGTATTGATATAGAGACAGATGGGTCAATCAACAGAATAGAACTGAAGACCCAGAAATAAACCCACACACCAATGGACATTTGATCTTTAACAAAGAAGCCAAACCATAGAGTGGAAAAAGAAAGCATCTTCAACAAATGATGCTAGTCTAGCTGATAGCCTGCATGTAGAAGAATGCAAATTGTTCCATATTTATCACCTGTACTAAGCTCAAGTCCAAGTGGATCAAGGACTTCAACATAAAATCAGATACACTGAATCTAATAGAGAAAGTGAGAAAGAACCTTGAACTCATTGGCACAAGGGGAAATTTCTGAAACAGAACTCCAATGGCTCATGCTCTAAGATCAAGAACTGGTAAATGGATGCTACATTCTCTCCAGTAGTGACAAGCATGACAGGCCAAAAGCCTGGATGCAGTCCCGAGGCAAAGAATTTCACGGAAACTTAGTCTCCTGGAACTGTGTCATCCCATAGCACATATGCTCCAATTTTGTTCTTGCAAATGGATCTGTGTGCTTCCTTTCAGTATTGTTTTGTTATAGGTGCCTCCAAACAATGACTTGCCAAATACCTAAGCAAAATTGAACTTTGCTTCCTGGCCTTCACCAATGCCCTAGGTAGTCCTTGAGCCAACCCTGGGTTTGGAATTCAGTAAGAATGTTGCCTATTCAGTGACATTCAGAATTGCCTCTAGTATTGTAAGAGAGATAGTGAAAGAAATCAGGCTTTACTATCTACTACATAGAGTTAGAAATATCAAGGTAAGCAAAGTAAGTTTAGAATTCTTATTATAGTTATGTATGGCAGACTACATTAGTTATTCGTAGAAAGTCCCCCCACACTATCACTTAGAATAAAAGATAAGTCGCTCCCATATACAGGAATTTACAATGGTTTAGGAAGAAGATTGGGCTGTGGTTTTAGAGTATTGCATTATTCATGAGAAGGTTAGCTAGAACAGAACTCCCTAATTAGAACCACAACTTGGGTGTGAAAGCCCTTGCCCCTGGAGTGTAAAGACCTCACACCTGGCTTCTAAGACTATAGCTGACCTTAGATAGAGCTGACTTTGTCTCACTTGTTTTATTGCCCAGTTCCTGCCAGTCTTTGTGTTTACATTCTTCTGTTTTGTGTAAGAGTCATTAAGCATTCGGTAACCTCATTTGTATGTTGCCAATGTGTCACCTAACTTCCCTATTTTATTCTGTATAGTCTGATGATCGAATTGACAAATTGCATTCAGATACCACACTCCCTTGTGTCCCTATTTGTTTGTCACCCCTCATTCGCCAAATCCTCGCTCTCCTGCAACCAGAGATCCGTTCCACACAGATAGGGGACCCAAGTGAGGTCCATATGTGACAAATGGAACCTCAGGAAACTGAAAAGCTTCTGTAGGGCAAAGGACACTGTCAATAGGACAAATCGGCAACCTACAGATTGATAAAAAAGCTTCACTAACCCTATATTTGATAGAGGGCTAATATCCAAATACATAAAGAACTCACAAAGTCTATGGCTCTTAGGGGAACATTATTAACTCAAATGGCATAATTCTATTTAAGTAACCTATATATGTATAAACATATACTTACATACATTATATATGCATTTAAGTAAACATAAAAGTTTTTTATATTTTCAATCATCCTTGGTGTTCTTTACCCCTCTTTTGTTTTCCTCATATTTTCTTCTCTCTCACATCCCTAGATCAAGTCCCCAATTCATTTCCCCATTACCCCATTCACAGCATCTGTGTCCTATCTCTCTTTTTAGAGACCTCTTGTTATGTTATTTTTTCTTTTACTTTTCTTGTATCTATCTGTAGCTACTCCAGGTTATATACTCACAAATAAAGATTTGGAACTGGGAGCCACAAATAGGAGCAAATGCATTTTTATTTCTGGGTTCTGATTACTTGTTATAATACCTTCTAGTTCCACTCATTTACCTGAAAATGTCATGATTTAATTTTTCTTTAGAGATTAAAAGAATTCCATTGTATATATGTACCACATTTTCAACATTTATTTATGAGTTGAAGGACATTTAGTTTGTTTCAGTTTCCTAGCTATTGTTAAAAGAGTAGCAATATACATGGGTAAGTATCCATGAATTAGAATGTTGAGTCCTTTGGGCATATGCCAAGGAGTAGAATAGCTGGGTCATATGGCAGATATACTTTTAGCTTTTTGAGGATTCTCCACACTAATTTCCATAGTGACTGGACCAGTTTTCAATCTTACAAAGAGTAAATGAGGGTTTCACTTTCCCTATATCTTTTATTTATTTATTTATTTATTTATTTATTTATTTTTTATCCACCCTCTGACACCCCACCTCACACCTATTCCCCACTACACTGTCTCCACATGGATGTCCACACTCCCCCACCCCACCTGACCTCTAAACTCCCTGGGGCCTCCAGTCTCTTGAGAGTTAGGTGCATCGTCTCTGAATGAACACAGACCCAGAAGTCCTGTCCTGTATGTGTGTTGGGGGCTTCATGTCAGCTGGTATATGCAGTCTGTTTGGTGGTCCAATGTTTGATAGATTTTGGGGGCCCAGATTAATTGAGACTGCTGGTTCTCCTACAGGATGCCCTTTTCCTCAGCTTCTTTCAGCCTTTCCTAATTCAACAACAGGAGTCAGCTACTTCTATCCATTGTTTGGGTGCAAATACCTGCATCTGACTCTTTCAGCTGCTTGTTGGGTCTTTTGAAGGGCAGTCATGATAGGGCCCTTTTTTGTGAGTGCTCCATAGCCTCAGTGATAGTGTCAGGCCTTGAGACCTCCCCTTGAGCTGGATCCCACTTTGGGTCTGTCGCTGGACCTTCTTTTTCTCAGGCTCCTCTCCATTTCCATCCATGTAATTCTTACAGACAGGAACAATTATGGATCAGAGATGTGACTGTGGGATGTCAACCCTATCCCTCACTTGATGTCCTATCTTCTTGCTGGAGGTGGGCTCTATAAGTTCCCTCTCCCTACTGTCTGGCATTTCATTTAAGGTCCCTCCCTTTATTTCCTGAGCTTCTCTTACCTCCCATATCTCTGGTGCATTCTGGAGGTTCCCCATAACCTCCTATTTCCAGAGGTTGCCTGTTTCCATTCCTTCTTCTAGCCCTCAGGGCTTCAGTCCTGATCCTTCACCCAATACCTGATCAGGTTCCCCTCTTCCCCCAACTGCCGATCCACTTTCCTTCCCAGGTCCCTCCCTCTCTCCCCACTTGTGACTGCTTTCTTTTCTTTCCCAAGTGGGACTGAAGCGTCCTCACTTAGGCACTTCAGCTTGTTGACCTTTTTGGGTTCTGTGGACTGTGTCTTGCATATTCGGTACCTTTTTTTGTGTGTGTGGCTATTATCCACTTATTAGTGAGTACATACCATGCACATCCTTTGGGGTCTGAGTTACCTTACTCAGGATGATATTTTCTAGTTCCATCCATTTGCCTGAAAAACTTAGGATATCCTCATTCTTAATAGCTGTGTAGTATTTCATTGTGTGGATAAACCACATTTTCTGTATCCATTCTTCTGTTGTGGGACATCTAGGTTGTTTCCAGCTTCTGGCTATTACCAATAAAACCGCTATGAACATAGTGGAACACGTGCCCCTGTGGCATGGTGGGACATCTTTGGGTATATTCCCAAGAGTGGTATAGCTGGGTCTTCAGGTAGATCTATTTCCAATTTTCAGAGTTATCTCCAGATTGATTTTACCACTTTGCAATCTCACCAGCAATAGAGGAGTGTTCCTCTTTCTCCACATCCTCTCCAACACGTGTTGTCACCTGAGGTTTTGATCTTAGCCATTCTGATTGCTGTAAGGTGGAATCCCAGGGTCATTTTGATTTGCATTTCTCTGATCACTAAGGAGTTTGAACATTTCTTTAGGTGCTTCTCAGCCTTTCAAGATTTTTCAGAGCTGGGCATGGTGGCACATGCCTTTAATCCCAGCACTTGGGAGGCAGAGGCAGAGGCAGGCGGATTTCTGAGTTCGAGGCCAGACTGGTCTACAGAGTTCCAGGACAGCCAGGGCTATACAGAGAAACCCTGTCTCGAAAAACAAAAACAAAAACAACAACAACAAAAAATCAGTTGTGAATTCTCAGTTTAGTAATATGCCCCATTTTTTTTGAATGAGTTGTTTGGATTTTTGAAGATTAACTTCTTGTGTTCTTTATATATTTTGGATAATAGCCCTCTATGTGATGTGGGGCTAGTGAAGTTTTTTTCCCAATCTGTAGGTTGCTGATTAGTCTTATTGACTCTGTCCTTTGCCTTACAGAAGCTTTCCAGTTTCATGAGGTCCCATTTATCAATTCTTGATCTTAGAGCATGAGCCAGTGGAGTTCTCATTTGGAAGTTTCCTCCTGTGCCAATGAGTTCAAGGTTCTTTAAGACTTTCTTTTCTATTAGATTCAGTGTATCTGTTTTTATGTTGAGGTCCTTGATTCACTTGGACTTGAGCTTTGTACAAGGTGACAAATATGGGTCTATTTTCTTTCTTCTACATATAGACAGGCAGTTAGACCAGCACCATTTATTGAAGATGCTTTCTTTTTTCCATTGTATGTTTTTGCTGTCTTTGTCAAAGATGAAGTGATCATGTGTGGTTTTATTTCTGGGTCTTCAATTCTATTTCAATGATCAATGTGTCTGCCTTTGTTACAATACCATGCAGTATTTATCACTATTGCTCTGTAATAAAGCTTGAGGTCAGGGATGGTGATTCCCCCAGCTGTTATTTTATTGTTAAGAATTATTTTCACACGGACAATTTTCTAGACAGATACCAGATACCAAAGCTAAATCAGGATCTAAACAGTCACATATCTCCTAAGTAAATAGAACTAGTCATTAATAGTCTCCCAACCAAAGAAAGCCCAGGACCAGTTGGGTTTAGTGCAGAGTTCTATCAGGCTTTCACAGAAGACCTAATTCCAACTCTCCTCAAAGTATTCCACAAAATAGAAATAGAAGATACTCTACCCAGTTCCTTCTATAAAGCCACAATCACTCTGATAACTAAACCACACAAAGACTCAACAAAGAATAAGAACTTCAGACCAATTTCCTTTATGAATATCAATGCAAAAATACTCACAAACTGAATCCAAGAACACATCAAAATGATCATCCATCATGATCAAGTAGGCTTCATCCTAGGGATGCAGGGATGGTTCAATATACAGAAATATACCAACGAAATCCACTATATAAACAGAGTCAATGACAAAAACCACATGATCATCTCATTAGATGCTAAGAAAGAATTTGACAACATCAACACCCATTCATGATAAAAGTCTTGGAAAGATCAGGAATTCAAGGCCCATACCTACACATAATAAAANCAATATACAGCAAACTAGTAGCCAACATCAAAGTAAATGGAGAGAAGCTGGAAGCAATCCCACTAAAATCAGGGAGTAGACAAGGATACCCACTTTCTCCTTACCTATTCAATATAGTACTCGAAGTCCTAGCCAGAGCAATTAGACAACAAAAGGAGCTCAAAGGGATACAAAGTGCAAAGGAAGAAGTCAAAATATCACTATTTTCAGGTGATATGATAGTTTATATAAGTGACCCTAAAAATTCCACCAGAGAACTCCTAAACCTGATAAATAGTTTCAGTGCGGTAGCTGGATATAAAATTAACTCAAACAAATCAGTGGCCTTTCTCTACATAAAGGATAAACAGGGTGAGACAGAAATTAGGGAAACAACACCCTTCACAGTTGTCAGAAACAATATAAAATACCTTGATATGATCTAAGGAAGTGAAAGATCTATATGATAAGAACTTCAAGTCTCTGAACAAAGAAATTGAAGAAGATCTCGGAAGATGGAAAGATCT
Organism: Mus pahari; assembly: GCF_900095145.1. Lineage (NCBI taxonomy): Eukaryota > Metazoa > Chordata > Mammalia > Rodentia > Muridae > Mus > Mus pahari. The sequence continues at coordinate 157,488 of NW_018391603.1, forward strand.
CCCATGCTCATGGGTTGGCAGGATTAATATAGTCAAAATGGCTACCCTGCAGAAAGCAATCTACAGATTCAATGTAATCTCCATCAAAATTCCAACTCAATTCTTCACTGAGTTAGAAAGGGCAATTTGCAAATTCATCTGGAATAATAAAAAACCTAGGATAGCAAAAACTATACTTAACAATAAAAGAACCTCTGAGGGAATCACCTTGCCTGACCTCAAGCTGTACTACAGAGCAATCATGATAAAAACTGCATGGTACTGGTACAGTGACAGACAGGAAGATCAATGGAACAGAATTGAAGACCCAGAAATTAACCCACAAACCTATGGTTACTTGATCTTTGACAAGGGAGCTAAAACCATTCAGTGGAAAAAAGACAGCATTTTCAACAAATGGTGCTGGCACAACTGGCAGTTATCATGTAGAAGAATGAGAATTAATCCATTCTTATCTCCTTGTACAAAGATCAAAGAACTCCACATAAAACGAGAGACACTGGAATTTCTAGAGGAGAAAGTGGGGAAAAGCCTCGAAGATATAGGCACTGGGGAAAATTCTAAGCAGAATAGCAATGGCCTGTGCTGTAAGATCAAGAATGGACAAATGGGACCTCATAAAATTGCTAAACTTCTGCAGGGCAAAAGATACTGTCAATAAGACAAAAAGGCCACCANNNGATTGGGAAAGAATTTTTACCAATCCTTAATCTGATAGGGGACTAATATCCAATATATACAAAGAGCTCAAGAAGCTGAAATTCAGAAATTCAAACAACCCCATTAAAAATGGGGTACAGAGCTAAACAAAGAATTCTTAACTGAGGAATACCGAATGGCTGAAAAAATGAAGCACCTGAAAAAATGTTCAACATCCTTAGTCATCAGGGAAATGCAAATCAAAACAACCCTGAGATTCCACATCATACCAGTCAGATTGGATAAGATTAAAAAAAACTCAGGTGATAATAGATGCAGTGCAAGGATGTAGATAAAGAGTAACACTCCTCCATTGCTGGTGGGATTGCAAGCTGGTACAAACACTCTGGAAATCAGTTTGGTTGTTCCTCAGAAAATTGGACATAGTACTTCTGGAAGATCCAGCAGTACCACTCCTGGGCATATACCCAGGAGATGATCCAACTTGTAATACAGACACATGCTCCACTATGTTCATAGCAACCTTTTTTATAATAGCCAGGAGCTGGAAAGAACACAGATGCCCTTAAACAGGGGAATGGATACAGAAAATGTGGTACATTTACACAATGCAGTACTACTCAGCTATTAAAAACAATGAATTTATGAAATTCTTAGGCAAATAGATGGATCTGGAGGATATCATCCTGAGTGAGGTAACTCATTCACAAAAGAACACACATGGTATGCACTCACTGATAAGTTGATATTAGCCCCAAAGCTCAGAATACCCAAGATACAATTTGTAAAATACATGAAACTCAAGAAGAAGAAAGATCAAAGTGTGGATACTTCGATCCTTCTTAGAAGGGTGAACAAAATACCCATGGAAGGAGTTACAGAGACAAATTTAGGAGCAGAGACTGAAGGAATGACCACCCAGAGACTGCCCCACTTGCGGATCCATCCCATAAACAATCACCAAACCCAGATACTACTGCAGATGCCAGTAAGAGCTTGCTGACAGGAGCTTGATATATCTGTCTCCTGAGAGACTTGGACAGCTCCTGGTAGATACAGATGTGGATGCTCACAGTCATCCATTGGACGAAGCACAGGGTCCTCAATGAAGGAGGTAGAGAAAGTACACAGGGAGCTTAAGGGGTTTGCAGCCCCATAGGAGGAACAACAATATGAACTAACCAGTACTTCCAGAGCTCCCTATGACTAAACCACCAACCATAGAAAACATGCTGGGACTCATGGCTCTAGCTGCATATGTAGCAGAGGATGGCCTAATCAGTCATCAGTGGTCAGAGAGGCCCGGGGTTCTGTGAAGGTTCTACGCCCCAGTATAGGGGAAATGCCAGGACCAGGAAGTGGGAGTGGGTCGGTTAGGGAGCAGGGGGAGGAGGGAGAGGATAGAGGATTTTCAGAGGGGAAAGGGGCTAACATTTGAAAAGTAAATAAAGTGTATATATATATATATATATATATATATATATATATATATATATATGAATTGTTTTCACTATTCTGGGTTTTTTGCCTTTCCAGATGAATTTGACAGTTGCTCTTTCCATGTCTTTGAAGGATTGTGTTGGGATTTTGATGGGGATTGCATTGAATCTATAGATTGCCTTTGGTAGGATTGACATTTTTTACTATGCTAATTCTGCCAATTAATGAGCATGGAAGATCTCTCCATTTTCTGAGATCTTCGATTTCTTTCTTGAGCAACTTGAAGTTATTGTCAAACAGGTCTTTGTATTGTTTGTTTAGAGTTACCCTAAGATATTTTTATATTGTTTGTGCCTATTTTTTAGGGGAGTTGTTTCTCTAATTTCTTTCTCAGCCTATTTATCCATTGTATAAAGGAAAACTACTGGTTTATTTGAGTTAATTTTATATCTGGCCACTTTGCTGAAGTTGTTTATCAGCTAGAAAAGTTCTCTGGTAGAATTTTTGGGGTCGTTTATGTATACTATCATATCATCTGCAAATAGTGATACCTTTATTTCTTCTTTACCAACTTCCATCCCCTTGATCTCCTTTTGTTGTCTTATTGTTCTAGTTAACACTTCAAGTACTATATTGAATAGATATGGGGAGAGTGGGCATCCTTGTCTTGTCCCCAATTTCAGTGGGATTGCTTCAAGTATGTCTCCATTTAATTTGATATTGGTTGTTGGTTTGCAGTAAATTGCTTTTATTATGTTTAGGTATGGGCCTTGAATTCCTGATCTCTCTAATACTTTTAACATGAAGAGGGTGTTGGATTTTGTCAAATGCTTTTTTCCTGCATCTAAGAAGATGATCATGTGATTTTTTTCTTTGAGTTATTTTATATAGTGGACTATATTAATGGATTTTTGTATATTAAACCAACTTTGCATCCGTAGGATAAAGCCTACTTGATTGTGGTGAGTGATGGTTTTAATGTGTTCCTGGATTCAGTTTGCAAAAAATTTATTTAGTATTTTTGCATTGATATTCATAAGCTAGATTGGTCTGAAGTTCTCTTTTTTGTCTGGGTCCTTGTGTGGTTTAGGTATCAGAGAAATTGTGGCTTCATAGAACAAGTAAAGCAGTGTTCTTTGTGTTTCTATTTTATGGAATAGTTTGAGGAAAATTGGTATCAATTTTGAAGGTCTGGTAGAATTCTGCACTAAATCTACCTGGCTCTTTTTTTTTTTTTTTTTTTTTGGTTGGGAGGTTTTTAATGACTTCTTATATTTCCTTGTGTGATGTGGGCCTTTTTAGATAGTTTACCTGCTCTTGATTTAACTTTGGTATGGGGTATCTGTCTAGAAAACCATCTATTTCATTTAGATTTTCCAGTTTTGTTGAGTATAGACTTTTATAGTAGGATCTGATGATTTTTTGAATTTCCTTCGTTTCTGTTGTTATGTCTCCCTTTTCATTTCTGATTTTATTAGTTTGGATACTGCCTCTTGGCCCTTTAGTTAGTTTGGCTAGGGATTTATCTATCTTATTGATTCTCTCAAAGAACCAGCTTTTGGTTTTGCTGATTCTTTGTGTTGTTTTCTTTGTTTCTATTTGGTTGATTTTGGCCCTGAGTTTGAATATTTCCTGCCTTCTACTCCTTTTGGGTGAGTTTGCTTTTTTTTTTTTTGTTCTAGAGATCTCAGGTGTGCTGTTAAGTTGTTAGTGTAAGATCTCTCCAGTTTCTTTAACAGGGCACTTAGTGCTATGAACTTTCCTCTTAGCACTGCTTTTATTGTGCCCCATAAGTTTGAGTATAATATGTCAATCTTTTCGTTAAATTCAAAAAAGTCTTTAATTTCTTTTTTTTCTTCCCTGACAATCTTGTCATTGAGTAGAGAATTATTCAGTATCCATGTGTATGTGGGCTTTCTGTAGTTTTTGATGTGATCAGCTTTAGGCCATGGTGATCTGATAGGATGCATGGTATTATTTAAATATTCTTGTATCTGTTGAGGGTTTTTTGTGACCAATTTGTCTTCCTTTGTAATATCTTTATTGTTTCTACTTCCATTTTTAGATCTTGGATGTTTTTGTTCAATCCCTTCACCTGTTTGATTGTGTTTTCCTGTAATACTTAAGGGATTTTTGTGTTTTCTCTTTAAGTGATTCTAGCTGTTTACCTATGTTCTCCTATATTTCTTTAAGGGAGTTATGTCCTTCTTAAAGTCCTCTATCATTACCATGAGAAGTGACTTTAGATCCAAATCTTTCTTTTCCGTTGTGATGGTGTATCCATGACTTGCTATGGTGGGAGAATTGGGTTCTGATGATGCCAAGTAACCTTGGTTTCTGTTGCTTCTGTTCTTATGCNTGCCTCCTGCCATCTGATTATCTCTAGTGCTCCCTGCCCTCGCTATATCTGACTGAAGCCTGTCCTTCCTGTAATCCAGGTTGATTCAGAACCCCTCAGATTCCTGCTGTCTCTGTGTTCCTGTGATTCCGGGGTACAGTGATCCTGAGATTCTGGGTGTGTCAGAGTTCCTAAGAGTCAAGCTGCCTCTGAAACCCTGAGATCCTGATGTGACCAAGTTCCTGGGGTCCTGGGATCCTAAGATCATGGTCATGCTAGAGTGCCTGGGAGTGGAGCCTCCTCTGGGGGCTGTGGGACTGGCTGCCAAGTTTGTGCCCAAGGTAGACAGGTGCAGACCAGAAGGAACCTGAGCCATTTGGTTGGGCGGGGTTCCTGTGTCCCTGGCTCCTGCTGGTTCCAGTTATTCTCGGTGGTGTTTGTAACAGATGTTGTGTTCTACTCACCACTTATCCTAAGATAAAAATATGGAACGCTTCACAATTTGCATGTCATCCTTGTGCAGGGGTCATGTTAATCTTCTCTGTATTGTTCCAATTTTAGTATATGTGCTGCCAAAGTGAGCACTACCTTAGAATTTCTTAAGGCTTAAGTATGGGTGTTATAAGGGATTAATTTGAATAGGTAGATAGAGATAGAGGTAAAACAGCACACAGCATTGAGTGAGTCTACATTAAAGTAAAAGACTTCCATGAACTCACAGCTAAGGACAATGAAAGATTATGGACAACAGCAATTGCTGTATCAGTCTTCTGGAAGTGTTCTACTTTTGGGTTTACCTTGTATGAATATGGCCAAATACCATTGCCAACAATCTTTGTTAGGGTTTTTGCTGTAGTGAAATACCATGACCAAAAGCAGTTTGGGGAGGAATGGTTTTACTTTATCTTACAGCTTGCTGTCCATCATCCAAGGGAGTAAGAACTCAAATCTGGAACTCAAAGCAGAAATCTGAAGGCAAGAACTGATACAAAAGCCTTGAAGGAATCATGTTTACTGGATTGCTCTCGCTGGCTTGCACAGCCTGCTTTCATATAGAACCCAAGACCATCATCCCATAGTTGACACTGACCACAGTGAGCTAGATTTTTCCACAGTAGTCACCTATTAAGAAAATATATAACAGGCTTTCCTAGAGGATGTTTTGGTGGGAGCATTTCCTCATTTAAGGTTTCCTCTTCTGAAGTGACTCAAGCTTGTTTCAAGTTGACATAAAACCAGCCAGCTCAACAGTCAACAGGAGTTGACGCCTTACCAACTCAACACACAAACACATCACTGTTAAATCATAACCTTTCTTTCCATATTGTCCCCAGGATTCATATTAATTTCAATTATCACAATATAAAACATACTCCAAACTTCAAAATTCCCACAGTCTTTAAAAACTCAAATGCTTTAAAGGTTCTGTCTAAGTATCTAAAGTCTCTAAAATATCCTGTCTCCAAAATTCCAGTCCCTTTAAAAGTTCACAATCTCCTAGCTATGGGCCCCTGTAAAATTAAAAGGAAAAAAACCCAAGCTAAATACTTCCTTACTCCAAGAGGGAATAACAAGGGCACAGTAACAGTCAAAGCAAATCAAAACCATAGTCCAGCAGTATAAAGCTCAGATTTCTGGGACTCATAATCATCTGGGCACAAAGGGGCTTGCCACAACATACACAGCTTGTCTCTTGGGCTCAGGCTTGCTCCACTCCACAGCAGCTGCTATGGAGTCATCCTATGATACCTGTAACTCCAAAATGTTGATATCTTTGCTGCAACTGGGCTACATTTTCACAAATAGCCTTTCCTAGACTTTCTTCAGGCACTCTAATCCTGCTACATGGTACCAAACCTCAACTTGTCCATGACCCCTTCAATTCTGGGCCTTCTAGTACAACTGATGTTATACTTTTACCAATGGCTTCTCTAAGCCTCTCTTTGGGGACTGCATCCCTGTCACACATTGATAAAGTCTCAGCTTCTTTCTATGACTCCTTCATGCCATTTTGGAGACCCACAAACCACTAAGTTTGGCTGCCAGCTCAAGGTACAGCCTTGGTACCCTCTACACCACAGACCCTGTGTGCTGATCCTGAGGAAACACTTCCCAGAAGAGTTGGTCTCAATCAGTAATGCTGGACTCTTCTTAATCACAGCTGATTCTCCAGCCCCAGCTGGCCAGTATCAATTGTCCCAGTAAAGCAGAGGTTACACTTTAGTGGTTCTTATTTCAAAACATTGAAGGCACCAGTAAGGTTTTTAAGAGCCTGTCAAACTTTACTCTGAAATTTCACAAGTCAGGCCTCCATTATCTGCAATAGTCTGAACATTCTTAGGTCTTCTAAACCCTTACAGAAAAGTCCACTGACTAGGCAATAGCTTTTTTTTTTTTTTATTATTATTATTTTCTTTATTTACATTTCAAATGCTATCCCGAAAGATTCCCATACCCCTCCCCCCACCTCTGTTCCCCCACCCACCCAC
>NW_018391603.1:168554-169573 GCF_900095145.1 Mus pahari
ACAGAGTTAGAAAGGGCGATTGGCAAATTCATCTGGAATAATAAAAAACCTAGGATAGCAAAAACCATCCTCAACAATAAAAGAACCTCTGGTGGCAATAGCTTTTATAGCCCAAAGTTTTAAAGTCCTTCTAAAACATAGTCAAACCTGTCACAGCAATACCCCAAGACCTCATACTAGTTTCCGTCTTAGGGTTTCTATTTCTGTGATAAAATAGCATAGCCAAAAAAAAGTAAACTGGGTAGGGAAGGGTTTATTTCATCTTACAACTTAGCAACCACCATCTAGGGAAGTCACAGCAGAAACTTGAGGAAGAAAGCTGGAGGTAGAAACTAGAGCAGAAGCCATTGAGGAGTGCTATTTACTGGCTTGCTGTTCATGGCAGGCTCAGCCTTCTTTATTATGTTATGGCATTTAGGACCACTAGTGCAGGGGTGAAAGAACCCATAGTGAGCTAGGCCCTCACACATCAATCATCAAGCAAGAAAATGTACCACAGGCTTGCCCAGAGACCGGTATGGGGGGAGATTTTGTCAGTTGAAGTTCCCTCTTCCAAAATGACTCTACCTTGTGTCACACTGACATAAAACTAGCCAGCATAACAACCTAGACCGAAATTGTAAATGAGAAAAATAATGCCTACCTGCTTTGCCTAACCATTAGGCTATGTTAAAGTTATAAGACATGGTTAAAGTACGAATAGAAACAAATGGAATTTTCTGTTGCACCATTTCATTTTACAGAGAAAATTTTTCTGAAACCAAGAGCTATTACTGTACTTGCTTGAAAGAAACCTGCCATATGATCTAGCTATACCACTCTTGAAAATATACTCCAAATAATTTTTTTCTTTTATTAGATATTTTCTTTATTTACATTTCAAATGCTATCCCGAACGTTTCCTATACCCTTGAGCCCCCACCCCTGCTCCCCTACCCACCCACTCCCACTTCTTGGCCCTGGCATTCCCCTGTGCTGGGCCATACAAAGTTTGCAAGACCAAGGGGCCTCTATTCCCA
>NW_018391603.1:521106-522939 GCF_900095145.1 Mus pahari
AATTTCAAGACAGGAACTCCTTGTTACCTGAAGAATCCAATAATCACAAGCACAGAGATTTCTGTATGAAAACAGTCACCAGTTTCTTAACGTCCAGGGGCCTCCAGCCACACTAGACACGGGTGTACCGTCCTCTCCTAGATCACCTCACAGATGTGCTTTTTCCAGTCCTACTTGTCCTTGGTACTGGATGCCTTAAGAGTCAAACCTGGGGGTCGTCTCAGTCTGTCTCATCATCTTAGTTACATGCAGGGAGAGAACCAAATGTACACACACACACACACAAAGACTACGAGAACCTAAAACCAGTGACTCGCCTCATGCGGAAACTTAAGGGAAACCTGTAAAAACTTGTCAGGCTGGCAGGCAGGATATTTTTTTCTGAAAGAAATGAGGGTGGTTAGTTTAAAACCAAGTTGGTCAGCTGTGCTCCCTGGCCACTGTGCACATGAGCACGCGGCACGGGCGCTCAGGAAGTGACGCAGTGGAAAACCCGCCTGCTTGGTGCAACCTTCCTCCGGGCTTGGCGGCTGCGCTGAACCCACGCCTCCTCACTGCCAGCCCCCGCCAGCCCTTGGCCAGCTGCCCGCGTCCCCTTTCGCCCAGGTGAGCTCCAAGCATGGCTGAGCAGCTCTGCTTTGCTGGCCTCCCCGCCAGTCAGTTCTGGGCCTCCAGGCCTCTGACAAGGGACAGGGGTGAGGCGGGGCCGTCTGTTTGCCCAGCAGGCAAACACCTTTAAAACCATTTTAGAGAAGTTGGTCTGTCCCAAGACAAAGATCAGAAAAGACAAGGACAAAACAAAAACAACAGACAATAGTACATTTAACATTCGTCTGCGTCTGGACTCACAGCCAAATGCTACCTCAGATGGGGCAGGATTCTGTGTCTGTCCCTTTCTGGCAGAAAGAGGCACCCTTTCTGCCAGGCGACAGCCAGCTCCTCCTAGCTGTCCTGTACCCTGGGCCTTCCTCCTCCAGGGTCTCCCTTGGGGCGTCCCCCAAGAGGCACAGCCTGCGGACCAAAGGAGCGTCCTCCTCCGCGAGACGCTGGGTTCTCACTGTCCCGAACACAGGATCCAGTAAACCAAGACACTGACACACACACAAGCTCAACAGCAGCTGCCAGAGTGCCAAAACCAGAAAACAAAACATAGACTCAGCGGCCGCACACAAACACACCAGAATCATACGAACGTACCTCCAAGGGGCATCTCTGAGTTTCTAGGGAACCCCAAAGTCCCAGGCGAGCCCCCACATGTAGGACCCCCCATTTTCGGGGACCCCCGAAGTCACGGGAGTCAGGATTTCCCAGGAAACACGAGAGGCCTTCTTGTTGTAAAAGCATGAGGTAGTTTAATGGCGGAGCTCTGGGCCAGCACGTACCTCACACAGGAGGCAGAGGTGCCGACAGGAGTAGCCATTCTAATATCAAATTGACTGCCCACCCAAAGTTATCAAAAAAGACAAGAAGGGACACTTCATACCCATCAAAGGTAAAATCTACCAAGAGGACCTCTCAATTCTAACTATCTATGATCCAAATGCAAGGGCATCCACATTCATTAAAGAAACTTTAGTAAAGCTCAAAACACATTGCACCTCAAACAATAGTAGTGGAAGACTTTAACACCCCACTCTTGCCAATGGGCAGATCCTGGAAACAGAAACTAAACAGAGACCCATAGACACTAACAGAAGTTATGAAACAAATGGATTTAACAGATATCTACAGAACATTTTATCCTAAAACAAAAGGATATACCATCTTCTCAGCACCTCATGGTACCTCCTCCAAAATTGACCATATNATTGGTCACAAAACAGGCCTCCACAG
>NW_018391603.1:523799-534600 GCF_900095145.1 Mus pahari
GTGAGTGGGTAGGGTAGCAGGGTGGGGGGAGGGTATAGGGTACTTTTGGGATAGCATTTGAAATGTAAATGAAGAAAATATCTAATAAAAATTTAAAAAACAAAACACATAGTATGCATTCACTAATAAGTGGATACTAGCTCAAAATCTCCAAATAACCAGGATACAATTCACAAACAACCTGAAGCTCAATTAAAAGGAAGACCAAAGTCTGGGTGCTTCAGTCCTTCTTAGAAGGAGAACAAAATACTCACATTAGCAAATATGGAGATAGATATATAGAGCAGAGACTAAAGGAAAAGCCACTCAGAGTCTTTCCCAAATGGGGATTTGTCCCATATACAGTTACCAAACCCAGACACTATTGAGGATGCCAGGAAGTGCATGGTGAAAAGAGCTTGATATGACTGTCTCCTGAGAGTCTTTGCCAGAGCCTTACAAATACAGAGGCAGATGTTAGCAGCCAACTATTGGACTGACTGCAGGGTTCATAATGGAGGAGTTAGTGAAGGGACTGAAGGAGTTGAAGGGGTTTGTAACCCCATAGGAAGAATAACAATATCAACCAACTGGATCCCCAGAACTCCTAGGGACTAAGCCATCAACAAAGGAATACACGTGGCTCCAGCTGCATATGTAGCAGAAGATAGCCTTGTCATGCATCAATTGAAGGAGAGGTCCTTGGCCCTATGAAGGCTCGATAGATGCCCCAGTGTAAGGGAATCTAGGGCAGAGAGGTGGGATTTAGGTGAGTGGGTGGAGAAACATCCTCAAAGAAGCAGGGGGAGGGAGGATGTGATAGGGTGTTTTCAGGAGGGAGGGAAACTAGGAAAGGGGATAACATTTGAAATGTAAATAAAGAAAATATCCAATAAAAAAAGAAATTCTAAGGTAATCTGTTGAGTTATGATACATTATTTATTTTAGAGTTTTTGATGATCATAGAGACATAAAGTGAGATAAAATGAGCATGTACAGGTTTGGAAATGGGAGAAATTTTATATTAAATTACCAATTTTTTTTAGTGTTTTCAGTTCATTATTTAAATAATTATCTTTTATCTTGATAATATTATTTTGCTGATCACTCTATCCCTGAGTCATTGTGATCTCTGAGGCATGGGACCAATTTTCTTAAAAAGGAAGATTATTCAGACACTATTGCATATACCAACAAGATTTTGCTAATAGGACCCTGATATAGCTGTCTCCTGTGAGGCTATGCCAGTGCCTGGCAAATACAGAAGTGGGTGCTCACAGTCATCTATTGGATGGAACACAGGGCCCCCAATGGAGGAGCTAGAGAAAGTACCCAAGGAGCTGAAGGGGTCTGTAGCCCTATAGGAGGAACAACAATATGAACTAACCAGTACCCCTAGAGCTCGTATCTCTAGATGCATATGTAGCAGAAGATGGCCTAGTCAGCTATCAATGGGAGGAGAGGCCCTTGGTCTTGTGAGGATTCTATGCCCCAGTATAGGAAAATGCCAGGGCCAGGAAGTGGGAGTGGGTGGGTTGGGGAGCAGGGGGAGGGGAGAGGGTATAGAGGATTTTCAGAGAGGAAACTAGGAAAGGGGATAGCATTTGAAATGTAAATGAAGAAAACATCTAATTAAAAAAGGGGGGCAGGAAGGTTATTATTTCCCCCAGTTTCTGGGGGGTGGAGATACCTTAAGAGTTGATGTCTGTCAGCGAAGAAGCAGGAAGGGCCAGCCAAGTTCTGGGACAAATTTGTTTTCTATTTTCTTAGGGTTTCATTTTAAACCCTAGTAATTTCCAACACTTTTAGACTTTTCAAATGCAGATATTAAATGATAAAAAAAAGTCTTGTTTATTTTTCTACCTACTTAACTCTCTCTCTACCTATCTACTATCCATGCTGTGATTAGATATTAGACTGCAAATACAAAATCTCAAAAACAGTTTCTAACTTTCAGAACCTCACACCATGAGAAAAATACATGAAAATTAGCATGATATTCTTTTAAACCACTACATATTATAACATGATTTTCTCCTTTGTCAACTAAATACAAAGTATATTTGAAAAGCTAATGATATTGCTTCAGCAAAATTCTTCTAGTATTCTCTAAAGGAGACAGTGCAATGCTGCCCAAATGTGAAGTCAGTCAAAGTTCCTTTGGTGCCCTTCCAACCTCCCTTGCATGGTTTTCCCAGAGACTTGAAAGCTAACAGGGTTTCATTTTGCCTTAGCCTTCAATACTTGCTACTCAAATTTAAACTCTTTGTTCCTTCACAAAGGTCTATAATATATTTCCTAAATAGGATATTTATCACTAGAACTTATTTCAGGGAAAAATCTATTCCAAGTAGTATGCAACAAGAGAGCATGGCAATTCTTCACCATTTTTTATATTTCAGAAAGGTTTGAATTGCATTGGTTTGAATGCAAGCTTGCATTCCTTTTATAATAATACCAAGATGGCAAACAGTTTATTTTCTTGAAGATGTGCTAATATAAATTTTGCCATTTACACTGTAACATAATCTTAACCATCTCCCTCTTACCTTTTCCTCTCCAATTTTTATATGTTCCACTTTCCTATCACATTTTGTGATGAGTTGTACCCTTTTCTGGCCATACTCAGTTTCTCCCAGAAGAGGAATAGCATCTTCCATGTCGTAAACATACTCTCAAACAGTCTGAATGGGGAGAGGAAAAGACCTAGATATATTCTGCTGGGGCATTTTAAATTGTTTTTCATTCTGACATTAAAAAGTGCTTTAATAAGTGCTTGAAACATGTAGGCATAAATGGATAGGAATGACTGTCCTAGCTGATTCCTTTCATTTGGCTATGACTCTATAATGTCTATGATGATCCAATTTAGGTGGGATTCTTTTTCCCTCATCTTGGCTTGATGGGCTTTATGTTGGTGCTGTCTAAGGCCTGGATGAGTGACAATAAAAATAATTTTCTTACTTTTGTTTCCTTCTAGAGAAAAATGACACCCTCTCCATATCCTAAAATCTCATTATATAGGCAGTCAGATTGTCATAGGCCAGTTTTTTTAAAAAGAGGTTTTGTAGTATCCAGCAATTATGCAGCACTGCATTGTCAAATAGCCATGGTTTCTGGAATTAGATGACCTCCTTGATGTATCTGAATAGTCTATGCTTTTGCTTTGACTTACAACAATGTTGACAAATAAAACAAAGATCACAGGTCTCTGTTTTCTAACACTTCCATCTCAGGTTTTCTCCCACTGTTCTTTCCTCAGAGATTCTATTCATTTGCATCCTATTCTGATTACAAGGCAATAGCTCACACTTCTTTAACTGTTCAGTTCTTTCTTTGCACTTTAATTTTTCATTTTTTTCTTTAGTTAGGTCACAGGTTAAGGGATAAATCTCTTTCGCACTTTAATTCTTCTTTTGATTTCTTTATCTCCTTACTCACAACCAGCTGTGCACTAATGATTATTCAAAGTTATTACAGCAATGGCCATCCTGTTGAAGGTAGAAGGTTATGCCTTTCCTTAGCAAAATGGAATAAGAGGCATTTTACAAACACCTGCTCCAAATCCAGCAATTTCAGGACATCCTCATAATCCATGGACTAATTTAGAATCATGTACTATAAAGACAATTTATTCTTACATGGAGTTAGGTGATAACCTCATGGTTGTTTCCTTACAACTCATTTAGTGATACTGAAGTTAGTAGTAATCTTTATGGGCCAATGTGATAGAAAGCAGACTCTAGAAGATTAAGGAGTCCCTAGACAAAAGAAAGAACAATAATTCTTCTGATAAGAATGGCTGGGAATGGGATAAGGAGGATACAGTAAGGGGATGAGCAGTTAAGAAAGCTGACAGCTCTTCCAGAGGACCTGGGTTCAGTTTCCAGCATCCATATTCATCTCACAACCACCTGTAATTTCATTCCCAGCGGATATGACACTATGTTCTACCCTCTTCAGGTACTCAGAATACACACAGTACACTTACACGGATGTAGGCAGAACACTCATATACAAAAAACAAAATAGTAATTAAAAAAGATACCACTAGCAAAAAAGATAAGACATAAAAATGTGAGAAAATTATTACATTACATGTATTTGACAAAGGAAGGCTGTACAGAATATATGAGTAACTTATAATCAAAAAGAAAAGACAACAGGCCTAGTGTGATGGAACATGTCTTTAATCCCAGCACTAACATAGGCAAAAGTGTCTCTGTGAGTCTGAGGCAAACCTGTTCTATATAATGAGTTCCGGGTTAAGCAAGTATACACTGCGATACCTTATTTTAAAACCCAGATTAATTAATATGAGTGAAATAAATGACAAGACACTTCAAAAATATTTCTCTATCTTTATGCTGCTATTCCTTCCCAATACATAATCCATTTTAATTGCTTATGTTATTTCATTGGTCATGTTCTGTAATTTTTAAAATTTAGACTTTGCCTTCTAATCCCAGACATTTCATTATTTAAGGTATACCTTATAAGATACATTATTCTATCACATTATTGCCTGTTTTTAATAAGCTAAGCTCAAGCTGGGAAGTGGTGGGTCATGCCTTTAATTCCAGCACTTGGGAGGCAGAGGCAGGCGGATTTCTGAGTTCGAGGCCAGCCTGGTCTACAGAGTGAGTTCCAGGACAGCCAGGGCTATACAGAGAAACCCTGTCTCAAAAAACACAAAAACAAAATAAATAAATAAGTAAATAAATAAATAAGCTCAAATTGAAATGTAAATAAAATCACAAATATTTATTGAGTTGGAATTTTGATGAGGATTGCATTGAATCTGTAGATTGCTTTTGGCAGGATGGCCATATTTACTATATTAATCCTGTTAATCCATGAACATGGGAGATCTTTCCATCTTCTGAGACCTTCTTAAATTTCTTTCTTCAGAGACTTGAAGTATACACACACACACACAAAAATGGTGTATATGGTTTTCTTCAATCCCTTCACCTGTTTGGTTGTGTTTTCCTGTAATTCTTTAAGGGATTTTTGTGTTTCTTCTTTAAGGGATTCTAGCTGCTTACCTGTGTTCTCCTGTATTTCTTTAAGGTATTTATGTATGTCCTTCTTAAAAGTCCTCTATAATCATCATGAGATGTGATTTTAAATCAGAGTCTTGCTTTTCTGGTGTGTTAGGGTATCCAGGACTTGCTGTGGTGGGAGAACTGGGTTCTGATGATGCCAAGTAGCCTTTGTTTCTATTACTTAGGTTCTTGCCTTTGCCTCTTACAATCTGGTTATCTCTGATATTAGCTGGATTTGCTGTCTCTGACTGTGGCTTGTCTCTCCTGCAAGCCTGTGTGTCAGTACTCCTGGGATACCAGTTCTCTGTGGGAGGAATTTGGGCATGGAGAGCTGTAACACAGGGTCAGCTCCAGGGTGCAGACAGACACCAGAAGGATCCTGTCCCTGACTGTTCCTTGGTTCCTGTGTCCTGATGGCTTTGGTAGGGTCCCTCTTGGTCCAGGAATTTGAACAGAAGTGGTGGTCTTACCTGTGCTTACAGGTGTGTCGTCATTTCTGGAAGACCAGCTCTCTCCTGGTGGTATTTGGGTATGGAGCACTGTGGCACAGGATCAGCTCAGGGCACAGTGGCCCGGATCCCAGGATATAAAATTAACACAAAAAAATTAGTATATTTTCTCAATGTTCATAATAAATAATCCAAGAGAGAATTCTGGGGAACCATTCCATGCACAACATCTTAGAATAAATAAATCTGACAAAGGAAGTGAAATATTTGTGCAAGGAAAATTTTAAGACACTGAAAAAAATTGAAGAAGGTACTAGAAATTGGAAAGGAAAGACCTCCATACTTATAGATTGATCAGATTAAGATTGTAAAAATAGTGAATCTACAAAGAGCAATTTATAGAGTTGATGCAATTCCCATCGTAATTCCAATGCAATTCTTTACAAAAAAATTAAAAAAAAATATTGAAAATTTAAATGGAAATACAAATGACCCAGGAAAAGAAAAAAAACTCTGAAAATAAAAAGTAATGCCAGAGATCTCACTATCTCTGAGTGCAAGATATAGTAAATAAAAACAGCATTACTCTAGGATAAAAGCAGTTACATTGATCAATGGAATATAATTGGGAACCCACATATAAGCCAATAATTTTACAGCCATCTGTTTTTTACAAGGAGACAAAAACATACACATGGAAGAAAAGGCATCATCTTCAGCAAATGGGGCTGGATACATAGAAGAATGAAACTAAATCGTTATGTATTATCCTGCACAAAACTCAACACCAAATGAATCAAAGACCTCAATATAAGACCTGATAACCCTCTGCAGCTGTTGGAGGAGAAAGTAAGGAATATGCCTCAATTCATAATCCCAGGAAAGAACTTTCTGAACAGGATCCCAGTAGTTCAGGCATTAAAAACAGTAGCCAAGCCAGGCAATGGTGGTACATGCCTTTAATCCCAGCACTCAGGAGGCAGAAACAGGCAAATCTTTGTGAGTTTGACAGCAACCTAGTCTACAGAGTGAGTTAGTTCCAGGACAGCCAGAGCTGTTACACAGAGAAATTCTGGCTCAAACAACAAACAAACAAACTACAAAAAACAAACTACCACCACCAACAAAAAATAAACAAATAACCCCCCCCCAAAAAACCAAAACCAAAGCAATAATAGCCAAATAGAACTTCATGAAACCAAAAGGCCTCTGTACAGCAAAAGATACAAGTGAAGAGTAAAACTTCAGAATGGGAAAAAGTTTACCAGCTATATATCTGATTTCAGGTTTATAATATACAAACAACAACAAGAAAACAAACTGATGCCTGGCAAACACCGAAGTGGATGCTCACAGCCAGCTATTGGATGGAACACAGGGTCCCCAATGGAGGAGCTAGAGAAAGTACCCAAGGAGCTGAAGGGGGNTGCAACCCTGTAGGTGGAACAACAATATGAACTAACCAGTACCCCCTGAGCTGGTGTCTCTAGCTGCATATGTAGCAGAAGATGGCCTAATCGGCCATCACTGGGAAAAAAGGCCCCTTGGTCTTGCAAACTTTATATGACCCAGCACAAGGGAAGGCCTGGGCCAAGTAGTGGGAGTGGGTGGGTAGGGGAGCAGGGACGGGAGGCGGTATAGGGAACTTTCGGGGTAGCATTTGAAATGTAAATAAAGAAAATAATAATAATAAAAAAATAAATGGAAAAAAAAGAAAACAAACTGATTAAAATTGAGGCATGTAACTAAAGACAAAGTAAAACTTCAGAATGGGAAAAAGCTTACCAGCTATATATCTGATTTCAAGTTTATAATATACAAACAACAACAAGAAAACAAACTGATTAAAATTGAGGCATGTAACTAAAGACAAAGTTCTCAGAAGAAGAAATAAAAATTGTTGAGAATTTTTTCTTAATGTTTAATCAATCCACCAATGCAAAGCACAAATTCTCATCTACTCAATTATTTCTTCGGGTTTCATAAAAATAGGGTTTTTTTTTTTTTTTGCATGAGGACATCTGTGGTTGTGTACTCCTACCTGTAAATGGTAAGGTAAGTCTAATTAACCAGAGAAATATTAAGGAAGCTATACTATTTAATATCAGTTCTATAAAGGTGATATTTTGATTTCCTTGTATGCAGCTTTTCTCTTCCAATTGGTTTAAATTTCTGACAAAGAAAGGGCAAGCACATTTTTTTCAGGTAACATCCTTAAAGTCATAAAGTGGAACTACTACAAACTTCCTGCACAATCTCTGGACTTGAGTCATGCTCTAGAGTATGTTTCAGGAGTTGTTACAAATTTCTCCATCAGAAAGCATGCATATTTCCATGGACAAGATTTTTTTATAAGTAACATTTTATTGCTTTCATTGACCAACTTTAATCCCTTCTGAGAGAATATTTGGTACCGAATATTCAATAACCTGGAAAAACTCCCACTAGGAAGACTACACACAAGATCTGATACTTATGGAAAAACCATTAATGTGTTTATATATGCTGGATCCTCTCACCTAAGTTTCTAAGATTTAAACAAAGCAGAGATCTTCTCAAGGGTATCTCAGCACTGTAATATTAATGAGATGACTTAGACTGAAACTAAAGAGACTTTACAGACCCTATTGAGTGGCAAGTCTAGTGTGAAAGGATTGTTGTAAAAAAAATTCCCCTTTCTTTTATATTCTACAGTGTGAATATTTCAGAAATCATTCTGATTACCACATCATGAAGTGTATTTAAGAGAAAGTTCATATTATATTATTTAAGGGGAGAATTTTTTTTATACTGCAGTTGAATGATTTTAATACCCTTCAAAAAGAATAGGAAAATTTTACTTATTATGTTTAAAGATGGTTGCGATATGAGACTTTTCATCAAAAATAGTATTAAAGATCTTTATAGATGTTTCTGATAAAGAATGTTTTCTCTTGTTCTTCCATTTTCTGTCATGTGAGAATATAGCAAAAGACTCTCAATGCTGGTATCTTAATTGTCTTTACTTCCTAGCTTCTAAAACTATGAGGACATAAAGTTATTCTTTATAAACGATACAACCTCAGGTATTTTGTTATAGAAAAGCAATGCAAATTAAGATAATGAGTATCAATTACTATAAAAGTTCATAATATAATAGATTTTTAGAAGTATGGATCTATAAAAGTTCTTGAGCATCAATTCTTCCAACTCACTTTGACACTAAGATTCAGAGACAGGGCTTAACAAAAGTCACCAAAAAGTGTAAACACAAAAAAGCAAACTAACTCAAATTTTGGCATTTTGGTTCTAAGTTCAATGACAGATGAATATATTCATATAGAGAAAAATGTTGATGATAATCTTATAGACAGTCTTTGGAGGCTTGTGAAGAATGAGATAACATTCTTTGAAACAAAGCCCAAAAACTATGGAATCCAGTTTGTATTGGTTAACTACTTCTGGTAAAGTAGTCTGCCCTGGAGTTTGTTTACATACCAGATGTTATCCCCTTGGGGGAAACAACTTACTTTCCCTCTCCCAAAATCTGTCAATTGCTAATAGTTCATTGGTTAGGGGTAATATATCATACCCACTTCCTTTCCTCAAAATTGGGTTCTTTAATTTATAGGTACATCTACCCTGCTGAATCTGATAAATGTTGTTTTCTTGAAGTTATCTACCACCTCTGACTAAAAATCTTTGCACCCCTTCTCATGCATGAAATTGGATCAGAGGAGAGGTGGAAAGAATTGGGGAAGGGGCGGTTATCATGTAGAAGAATGCAAATTAATCAATTCTTATCTCCTTGTACAAAGCTCAAGTCCAAGTGGATCAAGGAACTCCACATAAAACCAGAGACATTGAAACTTATAGAGGAGAAAGTGGGGGAAAGCCTCGAAGATATAGGCACAGGGGAAAAATTCCTGAACAGAAAACAATGGCTTGTGCTGTAAGATGGAGAATTGACAAATGAGACCTTTTAAAATTGCCAAGCTTCTGTAAGGCAAAAGACACTGTCAATAAGACAAAAAGGCCACCAACAGATTGGGAAAGTATCTTTACCAATCAATCCTAAATCTGATAGGGACTAATATCCAATATATACAAAGAACTCAAGAAGCTGGACTCCAGAAATTCAAATAACCCCATTAAAAATGGGGTACAAAGCTAAACAAACAGTTCTCAATGGAGGAATACCGAATGGCTGAGAAGCACCTGAAAAAATGTTCAACATCCTTAATCATCAGGGAAATGCAAATCCAAACAACCCTGAGATTCCACCTCACACCAGTCAGAATGGCTAAGATCAAAAATTCAGGTGACAGCAGATGCTGGCCAAGATGTGGAGAAAGAGGAACAATCCTCCACTGCTAGTGGGATTGCAAGCTGGTACACTCTGGAAATCAGTTTGGTGGTTCCTAAGAAAGTTGGACATAGTACTACTGGAAGATCCAGCAATACCTCTCCTGAGTATATACCCAGTAGATGCTCCAACATGTAATAAGGACACATGCTCCACTATGTTCAAAGCAACCTTATTTATAATTACCAGAAGCTGGAATGAACCCAGATGTCCCTCAACAGAAGAATGGATAGAAAAAATGTGGTACATTTACACAATGGAGTACTACTCAGCTATTAAAAACAATGAATTTATGAATTTCTTTGGCAAATGGATGGATCTGGAGGATATCATCCTGAGTGAGGTAACTCAATCACAAAAGAACACACATGATATGCACTCACTGAGAAGTGGATATTAGCCTTTCTTAGAATACCCAAGATACAATTTGCAAAACACATGAAACTCAAGAAGAAGGAAAACCAAAGTGTGAATACTTGGTTCCTTCTTAGAATGGGGAACAAAAATACCCATGAAAGAAGTTACAGAGACAAAGTTTGGAGCTGAGACAGAAGGAACAACCATCCAGAGACTGCCCCACTTGGGGATCCACTCCATAAACAACCACCAAACCCAGACACTAGGCAGATGCCAACAAGACCTTGCTGACAGGAGCCTGATATAGCTGTCTCCTGCGAGGCTCCATATATATATAGGCAATAGCTATATATTATTCCTTTATATCATCATGAATTAGAAAAGATTTGGAACCACTATGAAAAATGAAGTCTGAGTTGCTTTGCTTTAAATTATCATTAGTGGCACTGCCGGGGAGAGAGCGGACTGGAGAGGAGGGACCCGGGTCTGGTCCCAGTGGTCCGGCGCCTTTCCTGCCCAAGGAGGGGTGTTCGCCTGGCAGCAGTCCCCAGGCTGATCCGGCACCCGGAACCTTTCCCCACCCGAGGAGGGGTGTTCGCCTGGGAGTAGTCCCCCGGCATCCA
>NW_018391603.1:534611-536565 GCF_900095145.1 Mus pahari
TAGAAGAATGTGAATTGATCCATTCTCATCTCCTTGTACAAAGCTCAAGTATACGTGGATCAAAGACCTCCATAAAAAAACACAAACAACCCAATACAAAAATGGGGTATAGAACCAAACTGAGAATTCACAACTGAAAAATCTTGAATGGCTGAGAAGCACCTAAAGAACTGTTCAAAATCCTTAGTGATCAGAGAAATGCAAATCAAAATGACCCTGAGACTCCACTTTACACCAATCAGAATGGCTAAGATCAAATACTCAGGTGGACAACACATGTCGGAGAAGATGTGGAGAAAGAGGAACACTCCTCCATTGGTGGTGGATTGCAAACTGGTACAACCACCCCTGAAATCAGTCTGGAGGTTCCTCAGAAAATTGAAAAAATAAAATAAACCTAAAATGGGGTACAGAGCTAAACAAAGAATTCTCTACTAAGGAATACTGAATGGCTGAGAAACACCTGAAAAAATGTTCGACATCCTTAGTCATCAGGGAAATGCAAATCAAAACAACCCTGGGATTTTTTTCATTACATCTTTTATTTATTTACTTAGTTACACTCCAGATTTTATTCCCCCTCCCGTGCCCACTCTCCAACTGTTCCACATCCCACACCTCCTCCCCACCACACCCAGTCTCTACATGGATGCCCCCATGCTCCACCCCATCTGACCTCTAAACTCCCTGAGACCTACAGTCTCTTAAGGGTTAGGTGCATCATCGCTGAATGAACATAGACCTGGAAGACCTCTACTGTATGTGTGTTGGGGACCTCAGCATATCAGATGGTGAATGCTGCCTATTTGGTGGTCCAGTGTTTGAGAGATCTCAGGGGTCCAAATTAATTGAGTCTGCTGGTCCTTCCACAGGATCTCCCTTCTCCTCAGCTTCTTTCTGTCTTCCCTAATTCAACAACAGGGGTCAACTGCTTCTGTCAATTGGTTGGGTGAAAATATCTGCATCTGACTCAGCTGCTTTGTTAGGTCTTTTGGAGGGCAGTCATGATAGGTCCCTTTTGGTGAGCATTCCATAGCCTCAGTAATAGTGTCAGGTCTTGAGCTGGATCCCACTTTGCGCCTGTCACTGGACCTTTCTTTTCATCAGGCTTTCTCCATTTTTGTCCCTGAAGTTCTTTCAGACAGGAACAATTATGGGTCGGAGTTTTGACTGTGTGATGGCAACCCCATCACTCACTTGATGCCCTGTCTTTCTGCTGGAGGTGGACTCTACAAGTTCCCTTTCCTCACTGTAGAGCATTTCATCTAAGGCCCCTCCCTCTGAGTCCTAAGATTCTCTCACCTCCCAGGTCTCTGGTGCATTCTGGAGGATCCCTCCAACCTCCTATTTCCTGAGGTTGCCTGTTTCCATTCTTTCTGATGGACCTCAGGGTTTCAGTTCTTTTCTCTCACCCAATACCATATCAGGGTCCCCTGTCCTCCCCATTGCCCCCCAGTCCAGTTTCCCTCCCAGATCTCTCCCTCCCTCCACACTTGTGATTGCTTTTTCTCTCTCACAAGTGGGACTGAGGTGTCCTCACTTGGACACTTCAGCTTGTTGACGATTTTGAGATTTGTGGACTGTATCTTGGGTATTCTGTACCTTTTGTGGCTAATATCCACTTATTAGTAAGTACATACCATATATGTCCTTTTGGGTCTGAGTTACCTCACTCAGGATGATATTTTCTAGTTCCATCCATTTGCCTGCAAAACTCAGGATGTCCTCATTCCTTTATTTTCTTTTTTTTTTCTTTTTAGATATTTTCTTTATTTACATTTCAAATGCTATCCTGAAAGTTCCCTATACTCTCCCCCTGCCCCTGCTCCCCTACCCTCCCACTCCCACTTCTTGGCCCTGGCATTCCCCTGTGCTGGGTCATATAAAATTTGCAAGACCAAGGGGCCTCTCTTCCCAGTGATGGCCGATTAGGCCATCTTCTGCTACATATGCA
>NW_018391603.1:536939-543257 GCF_900095145.1 Mus pahari
CACACGATGGTCTTCCTTGGTTTTCTTGTGTTTTGCAAAATGTATCTTGGGTATTCTAAGTTTCTGGACTAATATCTGCTTATCAGTGAGTGCATATCTAGTGACTTCTTTTGTGACTGGGTTACCTCACTAAGGATGATATCCTCCAGATACATCCATTTGCCCAAGAATTTCATAAATTCATTGTTTTTAACAGCCGAGTAGTACTCAATTGTGTAAATGTACCACATTTTCTGTATCCATTCCTGTATTGAGGGACATCTGGATTCTTTCCAGCTTCTGGCTATTATAAATAAGGCTGTTATGAACATAGTGGAGCATGTGTCTTTATTACCTGTACATCACTTTCATGTTTTATTTATAAATAGTGATTGCCCATGTGGTGAGGATAAAGCTCTCTGAACCTCTCCTGATACTCAGGGCTGCAGATTCACGTGTTTTTAATCAAATAAACTGTTCTAAATTTTCTAATCCTTTTATTTAATAATTTTAAAGACCTTTTTGACTAGTACAACATCAAATCAGAATATATAGCTTAAACTTTTCAAGAACTCTTAAGGTTTGAGTAGAATTAAAAAGATGATAAAAATTTCAATACAATGCTTATAAAACTAAGTTGTCAAGACAGAAATGATATTAGTCACAGACAATGATTCCCACACATCATTCAGTACAGTAGTCCAAGAGATGGTGGTAATTTGGCCTAGATTAGGAGTTGGCGAATTATAACCCATAGGCCAAATCTTGCCTCCTGTTTCTGTAAATAAACTTTTACTAGAACACCTCCACACACATTCGCTTATGCATTTTCTGTGATCTATGGCTATTTTTGATTTATAGAAGTAGAATTTAGTTGAAGACAGATTGTATATGTCTAAAAATAGCTGAAAATATTTACTATATGACTCTTTACAGAAAAGTAACTTCTACCCCTAGCTTAGACTATAAGCAATAAAGGAGAAGATGAATGAATATGCATATTATGTTTTGAAAGTTGAACACAAGCTTAAGCTTAGTATACTCTAGGAACAGAAAAATATAATGGTGAATTTTTTTCTATTTAACATCCTAACGTGTTGTTCCTAAGTTGTTTGTTTGTCTGCATTTGTCTTTTTTTAGACAGGTTTTTATTATATAGAAGTGATTAGTCATCAAACTCATGATGCTCATGACTGGGCCTTCTTACTGCTGAGATTACAGGTATATGAAATCATGTCCAGCTGTTCCTAGGTTTTAATCCATCCATCTAATCACTCATTCCTAAAATATACTCTGTGTCATATACTGTATGAGTTTTACACACACACACACACACACACACACACACACACCCCAAGGAAACCAACAAAAGAAATTATCTCAATGCTTACTTTCTTTTAAAATTTTTTCTTCTTTTCTTTTCTTTATTTCTTTTTTTTGAGACAGGATCTCTCTATGTAGTCCTGGCTGTTCTAGAACTTGGTATGTAGACCAGGTTGGCCTTGAACTCACAGATTCTTCTGCCTCTACCTTTCAAGTGCTGGGATTAATGGCATGCATCACCACACCTAGCTTCAATTTTTAATTTCTAACAGTAAGTACTAAGTAAAACCGAGGGATAAATAGTACAAAGAAGAGAAAATAAACTTTCCTTCTATCATTCATTGATCTATCATTATTGATCAAGTAGTACCTGGATTCTCTTTCCTGGTTGTTCATACTTCCTCTCTTTCAGCCACTAAAATGCTGTATCTTTAATAGCTAATACTGATGCTGCATGACAAGCATGTCTTTACATGCATGGACTCTTTTAATCATTATAGTCTTGTGAGATAGATTATATCTATGTATGAAATAGAAAATCGAAGCTCAGAGAAACAAAGCCTTTTGACCAAAACTGTAGGTGTGCTCCACAAAATAGCATTCAAGCATCTACTTTTCCTCCCTTCTTCACTATGTGCCTGGGCAGCATCACATACCAAAGGCACCCACCATCACCACTGTTAAGGCATAGGTTTTCAATAGTAATATTTGAATCCAGTGTACTATTTTCTTGAAGCACTTAGTGTTGTTTATTATACATATGGATGTTAAGTATCTAGAGCCAATGAATATATTTTGTTGAAAGAATTCATTTTTTAGGTTTTTATGGTGTTTTAATTATAGTTTCTATTGTATATTATTTACTTAGATTTTAATCTTAGCTTGGAAACTTAACTTTATTATGATCTTTTTGAGATTGTTTAACTTATCTGTGCCTTAGTTGCCTTACGCCTAAAGTTCAAATAATATAATCGCTCTTAAATGTTTATTATAAAACAGGTCAATGGCAGATAGTATAAGTTTCATAAATGTTCTTTGCTATATAATGGAGAAGTTCTCTGAATTAAATAAACTTTATCAACTTCTTGCCTTTTCTTGAGGACTTCATATTTATCAATTTCATCTTACCTTTACTGATCTTGTTCACTACTGTCATGCTCCTTCATATTACTAGACACTGGATCATGCTTTCCTTCTCTCTGGAATGTTCTTTTTCCTATTTGTCTGGTCACCATAGATTTTTATTCTTTAAGCATAAAATTACAAGGATATGAACTATGTCCTGGTTTTGATCATCAGTTTATACCTAGAAATCACTGCAAAGTTTGACATATAGTAGACTCCATATTTGTTGCAATGAATTAATACCAGCTGGATAAAATCTAGATTTTTAATCTTATTTAGTTTTTCTTCTTAGCATTAATTTACATTTTGGATACAATCTTTAGTATGCATATTCAGTGGTCTTTGGCAATTATTAACAAATATTCATTAAAGAATACATCCTATGCTTGGTAATCAGATTTGAAAAATAAAACCTTTTCACTTTCAAAACGCTGCTTGTTCACTGCACAGAAGAAATAAGTAGAAAGAGAAATTAGAATCCAGAGTAAGTGGTATATAAGGCATATGGAATCAAAGGGAAAATAATGTAAATTTATATAGAAATGTCTGAGGAATAACAGAGGAATACAAAATTGATTTTTAAAAAAAGACTATAAATTTTTCCAAATGAACAACCGTAGATAGGGAGAATTCCAGTATAAAATGACAGAGGAATATTAAAAAGCCTCCAACATAATGAAAGCCTTTTCTTCTTTTGTTAATGTTGAATCCAAAAAAAGTGTTTTCTTTTGTACCTTTATGACAGATTATTTCATGCTGCATCTCTTGGTTTTTCTAGTATGCATTATTATTAAATTTCATTCGCACAAAGTGTTCATTTCTTGTGGTTTATTCCCCCTTTAAAGTGTACTGCATTAGCACTGTAGTTGGCCCTTTGATTCAAAATGCTCATCCGAATCTGTAGAAATCCAGTAGTGAGGGATATGTGACATGTGGAAGGATAGTGGAAAAATTTTAGTTCTTATGAAACCTCAATAAGCTACCATTAATAAAAGCATAGACACGAGATTATATAAGAAAACAGAAAAAGGCAGGCAACCTGAGTTTTACATGCACTGTAACATCCTGGACCCATCTTTCTCTTGTTATACCTCCAAATTTGTTCAGTGAATACTACCGACTATACTACTTGGCTGATCTTTCTGAATCCTAGTCTTTAAATGCGCCCTGCGAGGATTCCACTCTGCAGGAACGGAAGGAGCGGGGCGGGGCTTTAAGGTTCTCTGCTGGGCTAGAGCAGGCTGGGGGAGGGGAGCGGGAGCGGGAGTCAGACTGCTGTGGGAGGCTGGGTGGTAAAACGCAAAAGGACTGACAAGGCTGCACTACAGCCCCTCTTTGCTCGCATTTGCCTCCCCAAACTTCTGAGTCGCGACTTCCAACGCAGGTAGGTACAGTACCTCGGGTCTGGGGAGGGTTGTCTTAGGTGGCCAGGACCCATGGCACCTAGTCTTGTGCTTTGGGGCCTGGCACAGGGCTGGGGCAGTGGTAGCTCCAATCCTCATCCCAGGGTGATAGTACTCACCTTACACTAGCTGAGGAGGACACTCCTGCCTTTCCTTAATATTTTCCTCATGATTTGTGCTAGTTTTGCCATACAGCCTTCCTGGAGATCAGGATAGGGCCAGTTGGGCCTAACTGTAAAAGAGCTGGAGCAAGCTGTGCTTGAGACTAGACTCCCAGGCTGCCTTCTTTCTATATCATTTTACTATTGTTCTCTGGTCAGATTGTACCCTATGTCTCTCAGACCAAGGCTGTCAGTGTTGTTGTAGGAGGGAAATTAGGCTAGAAACGTCCTGAAAACAATTCCGAAGAACCTTTTAAAACTACTGGAAATGGCATTCTTTCCTGCATGAGTTGAATGTTAACTCTGAATAATGCTCATGAGAATACTATATTAGTAAAGGATTTTAAACAAAAATTATTGTCCAAAATGTTATTTATGTATTTAATGAACACCACCAGCAAGTTTCATAAAAACAAAATAGTTGGAGACTTTACTGTTTAATTACTGAACAAAACCACTGAGCTCTACTACTTAGGAGCATTGTAATAATCCATTTTCATACAGTGGTCTTAATTTATTGTTGCTTTTTTATAGTTTGCTTTTCAGGATACAGTGTAGTTAAGGTTTAAAAGTAGTTAATTTTACATTCGGTAAGTGACTATAGAGGTGCAGGGAGAAATATGAGCACTATGGACCAAATCTGCCTTTATTATAGAACAACCATGAAAAGAAAACATGATTTACCACAATATTAAAAGAAGTCATACATTGTTTCATAAGCAGTGTGATGAACAGAATGTTCATTATAGCAGTAGAGTCTTGGAACTTATACCATGTGTTTATTTCTCCTAGTTCTTTCTTGGAAATACAGATTGTGGCAGACAATACTAGCTTGTCTTAGTGTCCATCTCAGGGGTCTCACAGTACTACTCTGCTCCTGCTTGTCAACTCTGAGAATGGCAGCAAAATATTCGTTTGGTATCTATGCTGTTTCTGGCAACTGTTTTCCTCCTTTCAGATCTGGAGCTTGAGGACTAAATTTCTGGATCAATAAACCTCTTTGCTCTTAGGATTCTTTATCTGGTGACCAGAGATCCACCAGTTGAATCCCACTGTGACCTTTTATACAATACCAGGCACTCCTTATGCTTATCTGAGGTGAACAGGTTCAGTGGTTCAGTCCATTATCATCAAAGCAGGAACATAGCAGCATACAGGCAGGCATGGTGGAGGAGGAGCTGAGAGTTCTACATATTAATCTGAAGGCTGCTAGCAAAATACTGAAATCCAGGCATGAAAGACTATAACCCAAACCCACAGTGACACACCTACACTTACACTAACGGGGCCATACCTTCTAATCATGCCACTCGCTGAGCATATACAAACCATCACATTCCACTCCCTGGACAAGATAGACTTATTCAAACACATGAGTTTATGGGGGGCCATACCTAAACATAGCATAATGCAAAATACATTTAGTCTAACTTTTGGATTTATTCTGGATTTAATCTATGGATCTTTGTCCTGTGTTTTAAGCTGTGTCTTTATTCTGTTCATTTTTTCCTCTACTGCACAGAAGCTCTCTAATTTCATGTAATACCACTTGTCAAATCTTTTTGTTATTTTCTGGGCTTTCAGAGGTGTATTAAGGAAGTTATTGTGACTAATGTTAAGCTTCCCACTAGCAGTTTGAGAGGTTTGCTTCTTATGTTAAGGTCTTTGGTCTGATTTGAGTTGATTTTGTACAAGGTAAGACCTAGAGAATAGTTTTATTCTTCTATGTGTATAGATCCAATTTTTCCAGCAAAACTGATTGATCAGGCCCTCTCTCTCTTTTAAAAACATATTTTTAGCATATTCATCAAGAAATTGATGACCAGAGTTGTGTAAATTTATTTTTTATTCCTTTCATTCCATTGGTTTGGATATCTGTTTTAATACCAATACATGTTACTTTTGATACTATAGCTTTTAGTGTATTTTGAAATTAAATATTATGATTCCTAGAGGGCTACTGTGTTTGTTCAGGATTTTTCAAAATTCATAAATAGGTCTATATGAATTTTAATATATTTCTTTTACTTCTCTGAAAAAAGGTCATTGGTATTTTCATGTGATTATATTTTGTCTTAGTTTAGTTTTATTGCTATGAGTAGACACCATGTCTTATAAAGGACAACTTTTTTTTCTTTTTCTTTTTGGTATAATGATATTTTATTTTTAAAAATTTTTTTATTATTATTATTTTCATTATTTACATTTCAAATGCTATCCCGAAAGTTCCCTATACCCCCCATCCCCTGCTCCCGTACCCACCCAATCCCACTACTTGGCCCAGGCCTTACCTTGTGCTGGGTCATATAAAGTTTGCAAGACCAAGG
>NW_018391603.1:554096-560800 GCF_900095145.1 Mus pahari
TGATTATGGGATGGATCTCCAGGTGGGGTAGTCTCTGGATGGTTCATCCTTTCAAAAGGACAACATTTAATTGGGGCTGACTTACAAGTTCAGAAGCTCAGTCCATTATCATCTAGGTAGGAGTATGGCAGCATCCAGGCAGGCATGGTGAAGGAGGAGCTGAGAGTTCTACATCTTCATCTGAAGGCTGCTAGCAGAATACTGGCTTCCAGGCAGCTAGGATGAAGGTCTTAAAGCTGACACTCCCAGTGACACACCTACTCCAATAAGGCCACACCAACTCCAACAAGGCCACACCCTCTAATAGTGCCGCTCCCTGGGCCAAGCATATACAAACCATCACATTCCACTCCCTGGACCCCCATAGGCTTGTTCAAATACGTGAGTCTATGGAGGCCATACCTAAACACAGTATAGTGCAAAATATGTTTAGTACAACTTCATAAGTCCCCATAGTTTATAATAGGCCCAACAATGTTAAAAGTCCAAAGTTCAAAGTCTCTTCTGAGATCCATCTAATCACTTAACTGTAACTCCCAAATCAAAACAGGAAACCAACTGGGCAAACTCCAAATGCTACATCTCCATGTCTGATGTCAACAGTCTTCCGATCTCCAACTCTCTTTTCATCTTTGTTGACTGCAACAAAGTTCTTTCTTGTGGACTGGTTCTACTCCCTGCTGGCAGCTTTCCTCAGGGGATAGCCCATGGCTGTGGCATCTCAAACATCTTGTGGTCTTCAAGGCAACTTCAGTGTTACAGCTTCTTGTTTCAATGTCTGGCATCCACACATAATGAAAGGGCTGGTGTCATTTCTCCAGCTCTGCTCTCTGTTAGCACTCCATGCTCATGTTGATCCACTCCACTGCTACTGCTGTTCTTGGTGATCATCCCATGATATGCTTGGGTCTTCCACTGCAACTAGACTTCACCAATAGCTTCGCATAGGCTCTCTTCATGGTGTCAAGCTTCAAATCCTTTGCATGACCCCTTCAGTCCTGGCCCATCAACTAAAACATGCTGCACCTTCACTAATAGCCTTCCATGGCTTCTCACAATGCCAAGCTTCAGCTGCCCTTCATGATGCCTTCATATCTTCAAAACCAGTACCCACCTGGGTGACTCTTACACATTACCAAGTACAGATGCTGCTGGAGGTACAACCTTGGCTGTCTCTAGAACACAGCCTTGTTGTTCTCTCAAAAAACACTTCCCAGAAGATTTCACCTCAGTGACTCTGGTCTCTTCTTAATCACCCCTAATTTTTTAGCTTCAGCTAATCAGCATATGTGTTCCAATACTCCCTTCTATTTTTCACTCTAAAGTCAGAGTCATATGGCTGAAGCTTCCAAGTTCTGCTGCTTGTTGGGGCTGAAACATGCCCCCCTTTTCAACGCTGCTCCCTTAATTCAATTTAATGTCCTCAAACATAGGATCCAGCTCCATTTCACTTCCTGGTTCCCCTTTAATACTTGAACCATATGTTTCACATTTTTGCTTTCTCAGTTTGCTATGCTTGTTCAAAATGTTCTTCATGAGACTTAACCAGAGAACAAAAGTCTATGATGGGTATTTCTGAGACTTACCTTGTCAATACAATTACTCTCTTTACCTGAGCCTCAGGCAGAATCTTCAGTCAAGGCACATTCTTCACCAAAACACCACAAAAACTGTCTCTAGGCCACATATTGAAATGCTCCACTGAAACCTCTTGGGCCAGGTCTGCACAATTCAAATCAGTCTTAGCAAAGTCTTCCACATTCCTACTAGGGTAGCCCATTACACCTTATTTAAAGCATTCAACTGCTTTCCTAATCCAAAGTCCCTAAATCCACATTCTTCCAAACAAAAGCATGGCCAGGCCTATCACAGCAAGTTCGGTCTTAGGGTTTTACTACTGTTTATAGATATCATGACCAAGACAACTCTTATAAGGACAACATTTAACTGGGGCTGGCTTACAGGTTCAGAAGCTCAGTTCGTTATCATCAAGGTGGGAGTATGGCAGCATCTAGGCAGACATGGTGTTGGCAGAGCTGAGAATTCTATGTCTTCATCTGAAATCTGCTTGTAGAATATTGACTTCTAGGCAGCTAGAATGAGAGACTTCTAACCCACACCCACAGTGACATACCTACTCCAACATGGTCATACCTTCTAATTGTGCCACTCCCTGGGCGCCAAGTATATGCAAACCATCACTCATTTGATCTGTAGATAGATAGCTTTTTGTAATATGGCCATTTTAAAATTACTAATTTTACCCAATCTCTGAGCATGGGAATACTTTTACATTGTCTAAATTCTTTGGTTTCTTTCTTCAGTATCTTAAAGGTTTCATTGTGAAGATTTTCATCTTGATCTTACACACACACACACACACACACACACACACACACACACATATATATATATATATATATATATATATATATATATATATATATATATAAAATTGTAGATTTTTATTTTCAGGTTTTGTATGTTATTGAATGGGTATGTGGTGTGCATGTGAGTGCATGTGTGTAGATAGATAGGTGTGTTAGATAGGTAACATTGCATTAAAGTTTTTGATTTGTGAATGTTGAGGCATCTATGCCTCCTTAGAATGAAATAATTTGTTATCCAACATTATCACTGTGTTATTGGGGATTTTTGCATCTATGTCTATCAACAATATTGCTCTACAATTTTTCTTTGTGATACTTATTTTTAGCATCATATAATATAAGACCTAAAGAGTTTAAAAATGCTTTCCTCCCTTCTATTTTATGGAGTATTTTAAAGTGTATTGGCATTGATTCTTTGATAGTCTAGAACTTTCACTATTTCAGGTTTTACATTGAGGTCTCTGAACCATTTGGAATTGATATTGTACTGGGTGATAGATGTGGTTTTAATTTTGTTCTTTTACATGTGAATGTGCAGTTTTCCCAGTATCATTTCTTGACAATAGTGTCTTTCCCCCAGTGTGTATTTTTGGCATCTTTGTTATATCAGATGTCTCTAATACATGCACTTATGTTTGAGTCTTTGTTTTTGTTTTTTCAAGACAGGGTTTCACTGTGTAGCCCTGGCTATTCTGTAATTCACTCTGTAGACCAGGCTGACTTCAAACTCACAAAGATCCACCCGCGTCTGCCTTCCAATTGCTGAGGTTGAAGATGTGCACCACTATTGCCCAATGAGTCTTCTGCTTTGTTCCATGGATCTATGCCTGTTTTGTGCCACAAAAATGTGTTTTTTTTTTTTAAAAAATTACTATAGCACTGTGTGTAGCTTGAAATCTGGCAAGGTAGGTAGGTAGTCCTTCCATCATTAGTCCTTTTATTCAGAATTGCTTTGGCTATGCAGGGTCTTTATTACTTCATGTGAATTTCAGGATTTTAAAATTTTCCTTTCGTGCATTTTAGTTTTCATATTTGCTTGTATGATTTAATTCCTCTACTTTAATCTTCAAATCTTGATATTCTATCTTTTACTTGATGAATTCTTGCAAAGCATTGCTCTTAGTTTCCTAATCAGGTTATTGATGTTTTTCAACTTCGTCTTTATTTCAGCTTGAATTTTCTTCAGTATTTCTGTCTCTTTGAATTCATTTTTAAAATTATAAATTGTATTCATCATTTCCTGGTGTTCATCTAAGTCAGTGGTTCTCAACCTCCCTAATGCTGCAATCTGTTAATAGAGTATGTCATGTTGTGGTGACAGTCAGCCATAAAATTATTTCATTGATACTTCATAACTATAATTTTGCTACTATTATACATCATAATACATTATTTGATATGCAGGATATGTAGGATATTTGATATGCAACCCCAAAGGGGTCATGACCCATAAGTTGAGAACCAATAATGTAAGCATTTCTTTTTTTTTTTTTTTTTTTTTTTTTTTTTGGTTTTTTGAGACGGGGTTTCTCTGTATATCTTCGGCTGTCCTGGAACTCACTTTGTAGACCAGGCTGGCCTCGAACTCAGAAATCCGCTTGTCTCTACCTCCCAGGTGCTGGGATTAAAGGCGTTCCCCATCACCGCCTGGCTTGATGTAAGCAATTCTTATTGAGGGGTATTTCTACAGGATTGGTAGATGTTGAGGGGAGCATAGTATCATATCCTCTCATTGGATATGTATGTGTGTGTGTGTGTGTGTGTGTGTGTGTGTCTGTTGATCTGGGCATGTGGATTTCTTTTATTGATTGTATGTCTGATATGAGATTCTAGGATGACTCTGCTGAGTGGAAGTTTAATATGTTTTTGCTTTTGTCTAAGCTTAGGTACTTCCAAAGCTAGTAGATTAGTCCTTTAGATACTTGGTGATGGAATTTTTTTTTTTTTTTTAGTGGAGTGATGGAAGTTATTTCAATTCACTGGTAACCAAGGAAGCATGCAAATGTGACTCCAAGTTTGTTTTGCCTGGGCTTATGAACAAGCTTTACTATCTGATTTAGGCTTGGGAGTGTGAGGAAAGTTTGGAAGGGAATCTGGAGAACTCACAAAGTTGGGCTGCTACACAGTGTGTGTGACGAGGACTAGGTCCAGGAATGGAAAATAAGTGCAGGGGGGTATGGCAGTGCATTTTAAAATCCAAAGCAGTTAATACTTTTTGTGTTCTAACTTTGTACCTTAAACCTTACTGCTTATGCATTAATGGTGAAGCATTTATTAGTTGCAAGAACAGAGGTTGATAGCTGCCCATATTAGACTGAATATAGCTTGAAGATATGTTTTTGGTCCATAGTGTTCTGGTAAACAGTATTGGATTTATTTATTGTGGCGTCCACCACAAAGTGCCTCTAAAATGTCTAACATTTTGGAGTATAACTGGCCATCCTCTCCCTACCTGATCTCGTTTTTCCAGTCCCCATCCTGATCCCCATCCAATCCCTTCTCTCCATCCACCCATGATGTCTATTCTTTTTCCCCTTCTCAGTGAGATTCATGCATTGCCCCCCCCCCACACACATTGAACCCTTGTTGTTACTTAGCTTCTTTGAGTCTGTGGATTGTAGCATGGTTATTCTTTACTTAGGGCTACTATCCACTTATGAGTACACACCATATTTGCCCTTCTGTGTCTAGGTTACCTTACTCAAGACAACCTTTTATAGTTCTGAAAAATTGAGTTTTTCTTCCTGACCACTTAATTCCAAGCAATAATGATCCTGAGACTACTTCTTTATTAATAAGTACCTAGGCCATAATAAGCTTTTGCTTGTTCTCTAACTACCTCTTAACTTATTATCTGTTTTAGTCTAACCTGAGTTTCTATCACTATTCAAGCTTTGACACAGAACATCTTAGATCCTAAAACCTTTTCTTATATTCTTCACAACTTAAATTTTTATTTCTTTCAACTTTCATAAAGGTTACACCTTTTTTGTGAGTTTTCTTTTTTATTCTGAAAACAAGAAAAACTGTAAGACTATAATGATCTAGTTCTCAACCTCATTAGAGACCTTAGAATGATAAATTTTACCTGAGTAAACAGGAAATGCAGAGCAAGCTGCTTCTAAATCTAAAGAAATGACAGCGACTGCTGGCTACATGGACAGCCATCCAAGGCTCCTCTGTGTTATTGGGGCATTGTCTTTGGCAATCAGGCCCAGGAGATTTGACAGACTTTTCTGTGAAGCAAGAATCTTGAAGGACTGGCCCACCTTGTTTCAGCACAGTTGGACAATCTACTTCCAGTGTTTTGCATGTCAACTGTTTGGACAGTATGCTGTCATCAGTCAAGGTAAAGGACTTCATCCTGCCCCCCAGTGGCCATCTTTGCCATGATAGAAGCAAACTCTAGAGAGGTTCTTCTGTGTTCATTATTTTTGGTATAGGATTGGGGTACTTCCAGGAACTGATAGGTATCTCGGTCAGAAAATTCTTTTATTAATTATATAATATCTTAAATGTCATATTATGCAGATCTCTGAAGTGTTGGAGGACCATCTATCTCAGTATTTCTAAATAGGAAAACAGTACATGTTTCTAGCTATATTTTGCCTAACTTTAAAAACATATGCTGGGTGCTAAATAAAGCTTATTTATATAATTAAGTAACTAGTACCCAATACAACTTCAAGTATGATTATTTATAGGTGACTATTAACTTGTGTTTCTTTTTTTTTTTAAGATTTATTTATTTATTTATTATATGTAAGCACACTGTAGCTTCAGACACTCCAGAAGAGGGAGTCAGATCTCGTTACAGATGGTTGTGAGCCACCATGTGGTTGCTGGGATTTGAACTCAGGACCTTCAGAAGAGCAGTTGAGTGCTCTTACCCGCTGAGCCATTTCACCAGCCCTTAACTTGTGTTTCTTAATTATCCTAAATAGTTTCTAATAGTAGCTTTCATAAAACTAGGATAATACACTATTTTTTAAGTATGTTGCATATGTACAATACTTTAAACAAGAGTTGGTACATATATGTGTTGTAGTAAATATAACATTAAATTTCTATCAATATACCAAATTTTGATACCAATTTAAAATATTTGAGACTTGTTTCTTTTTTTGTTTTTTTAATTTTTATTTATTTATTTATTTTCAATTTTTATTAGGTATTTACTTCATTTACATTTTAAATGCTATCCCGAAAGTCCCCATATACCCTTCCCCCCTGCCCCCCTACCCAACCACTCCCCCATCTTGGCCCTGGTGTTCCCCTGTACTGGGGCATATAAAGTTTGCAAGACCAAGGGGC
>NW_018391603.1:561125-562773 GCF_900095145.1 Mus pahari
ATTTCATAAATTCATTGTTTTTAATAGCTGAGTAGTATTCCATTGTGTAAATGTACCACATTTTCTGTATCCATTCCTCTGTTGAGGGACATCGCAGTTCTTTCCAGCTTCTGGCTATTATAAATAAGGCTGTTATGAACATAGTGGAGCATGTGTTCTTATTACCAGTTGGAACATCTTCTGGATATATGCCCAGGAGAGTAATTGCTGGATCCTCCGGTAGTACTATGTCCAATTTTCTGAGGAACCACCAGACTGATTTCCAGAGTGGTTGTACAAGCTTGCAATTCCACCAACAATGGAGGAGTGTTCCTATTTCTCCACATCCTCACCAGCATCTGCTGTCACCTGAATTTTTGATCTTAGTCATTTTGACTGGTGTGAGGTGGACTCATTTCTTTCTAATCTAAAAGTGGATACTGTAATACACATTGTGTTTTCCTTTTATTCCTATATCCTCTCCTTTCTCCTTTCCCCCTTTCTCTGTAACAATAGATAGGAGAGAAAAAGGATAGAGGGGAGAAAGAGAAAGAGATTCTGAATCTAACCTCTTTTACTTTGTTTCTTCCCTGACCAAGACCATTAACGACTTGCAGCCAACCCCCTCTAAATGACAACAAACATCCATAATACACCAAATGACCAATAACTATCCACCCCACCTCTTGTAGGCATCATGTTCTTTAAATGGTGTCCTGCTGTCTGAAGGAGTAAACATCTTTTGGGGTCCCTAAGAAAATTGGGAAATTGACCATGTCCTGGGAGAGCTGGCTGTTTCATTTGCTGTACAGTCTCTCTGTGATAGGAAAGTGTAGCACTTAAATGAAGTCCTGGCTGAAGCAGTCTATGAGGTTGGACCATCTGAGGCCAGTCACTTTGAAGTTGTCCTTAATGCAGTTTTTGAGGAAACAGCAACTGGCAGTCTGAGGCTGGATCACCCGGCTTGATCTTCATTGGTGTATGATCCTTTTGCTGTGAAAACACACAAAATTTTAAAGGTAACATCATAGGTACATTTCTGCATTAACACATGTATGGAATGTGTAGTGTGTACAACTTAGCTAATGATTCTCTATGATTGAGCAGGTGAAAGGTATCTGTCAACTTTGTAAGTCCATTTTAACTGCCTAACAATACTATAATATAATTATTTATCAATTCCATATGAAAAGATAGCATGTAATAATAAATTATGAGGAACAGGTAGCCAAAAAGATTCATAGGCTTCTATAGAGATATTCATGTCTTAGCTGGACTCTGAGCTGTTCCCACATAATTGAATCAGCATTTGTGTCACCTTATTTGTTGTTTTTCTGGGTCTATTCTTCCACATCAGCAGGGAAGATTTTCAGG
This sequence comes from Mus pahari, assembly GCF_900095145.1. Taxonomy (NCBI): domain Eukaryota; kingdom Metazoa; phylum Chordata; class Mammalia; order Rodentia; family Muridae; genus Mus; species Mus pahari. The sequence goes on from NW_018391603.1 coordinate 562,479, forward strand.
AGGTCTCCCTTGGACAAATAGAATCTTAATTAACTTTGAAAGAATCCACAGCTTTTCTCTTCCTGTTGAAACAAGAGCATACCCTCTCCCCAAAGGCAACACATTTCCGGACTTCTGTTCTGAGATTAGCACATCCTTAAAATATGTAGAATGATTTAATTCAGCAGTACTTTCTAAAATCCAGTGATTTTTAGCAATAGTGCTACCTGTATCTTTGACATTTAAAAAAATTTAAAGTCAATAAAGCATTATTTAATCTATCAGTGGGAGGCATTATATTCCCCTTTTGTTTTTT
>NW_018391603.1:562784-563960 GCF_900095145.1 Mus pahari
CCTCTAACCTTCCGGTTCAGACCTGGGAGACTGCTCCTGGGCAGACACCTCTCCTCGGGCGGGAAAAGGCCCTGAATTCCGGATCAAGCCTTAGTACTGCTCTCGGGCGCACACCCCTCCTCCGGTGGGGAAAGGCGCTGGATGCCGGGGGACTACTCCCAGGGAACACCCCTCCTCGGGCGGGGAAAGGTGCCGGGTGCCGCATCAGCCTGGGGACTGCTGCCAGGCGAACACCCCTCCTTGGACGGGAAAGGCTCCGGATCTCCCCTTTTGTTTTATGAGCTGTACTTTAAAGTGTGATTAGATCTTTCCACAATTGCTTGACCTGTAGGATTATAAGGTGTACCTGTGACCTATTTTATGTTATAATATTTAAAGAATTGTTACATTTTAGTGGATACATATGTCTGAGCATTATCAGTTTTAATCTGTAAGGGTGTACCTAAGATAGCCATCATTTCTAATAAATGTGTACAGAATCAGCCTTTTCAAAACTCAAGGCAGAAGCCCATTGGAATCCTGAATAGGTATCACTTGTATGATAAACATTAATTTTTCAAATTCTGAAAAATTAGACATATCAATCTAACAAATTTCATTTCTTTGATTACCTTTAAAGTTACTTCTAGCAGGAAGTGGGACTTTATTATACAAAGAACCTCCCGTTCAAGATTTATTGCCATCTGTATAAAAGTTAGGAGCTTTAGAAATTGGTGTCACTTTCACTATATGAAGAAGAATCCAACTAGTTTTTTTTATAAACTGAAGTTGCCTGCTCTTTTAGTGTATTTGTTGTTAATTTCCTTCCCCCCCCCATTACTGCAAACTCTTTGCCAATCCTCATTGATTACTAACAATGAGATAATTTCAACATTAGAAAAGACACTACAGGCTGCTGGCTCTGTTCCTGCTAATTGACAAAGTCTTATTTTCCCTTCCACATTCAAGTCAGAAAATTTTTCTTTATTTTTTTTATTATTTTTTATTTTTTATTTTCTTTATTTACATTTCAAATGATATCCCGAAAGTTCCCTATACCCCCCACCCCTGCTCCCCTACCCACCCACTCCCACTACTTGGCCCCGGCCTTCCCTTGTGCTGGGTCATATAAAGTTTGCAAGACCAAGGGGCCTCTCTTCCCAGTGATGGCCGATTAGGCCATCTTCTGTAACATAT